>NC_081194.1:3045657-3273157 GCF_902713425.1 Acipenser ruthenus
TGGATCCGCTGCTGCCGAGTCACGTCGCCGCCTGTTTCGTTTCTGACTCAGGAATCGCTGGCTGCTCACTCTGCTTCCACGCTGGATCCGCTGCTGCCGAGTCACGTCGCCGCCTGTTTCGTTTCTGACTCAGGAATCGCTGGCTGCTCACTCTGCTTCCACGCTGGATCCGCTGCTGCCGAGTCACGTCGCCGCCTGTTTCGTTTCTGACTCAGGAATCGCTGGCTGCTCACTCTGCTTCCACGCTGGATCCGCTGCTGCCGAGTCACGTCGCCGCCTGTTTCGTTTCTGACTCAGGAATCGCTGGCTGCTCACTCTGCTTCCACGCTGGATCCACTGCTGCCGAGTCACGTCGCCGCCTGTTTCGTTTCTGACTCAGGAATCGCTGGCTGCTCACTCTGCTTCCACGCTGGATCCACTGCTGCCGAGTCACGTCGCCGCCTGTTTCGTTTCTGACTCAGGAATCGCTGGCTGCTCACTCTGCTTCCACGCTGGATCCACTGCTGCCGAGTCACGTCGCCGCCTGTTTCGTTTCTGACTCAGGAATCGCTGGCTGCTCACTCTGCTTCCACGCTGGATCCACTGCTGCCGAGTCACGTCGCCGCCTGTTTCGTTTCTGACTCAGGAATCGCTGGCTGCTCACTCTGCTTCCACGCTGGATCCACTGCTGCCGAGTCACGTCGCCGCCTGTTTCGTTTCTGACTCAGGAATCGCTGGCTGCTCACTCTGCTTCCACGCTGGATCCACTGCTGCCGAGTCACGTCGCCGCCTGTTTCGTTTCTGACTCAGGAATCGCTGGCTGCTCACTCTGCTTCCACGCTGGATCCGCTGCTGCCGAGTCACGTCGCCGCCTGTTTCGTTTCTGACTCAGGAATCGCTGGCTGCTCACTCTGCTTCCACGCTGGATCCACTGCTGCCGAGTCACGTCGCCGCCTGTTTCGTTTCTGACTCAGGAATCGCTGGCTGCTCACTCTGCTTCCATGCTGGATCCGCTGCTGCTGCTCCTCACCACACCGCTCCGTCTCTGACTCAGGAATTGCTGGCTGCTCACTCTGCTTCCACGCTGGATCCACTGCTGCCGAGTCACGTCGCCGCCTGTTTCGTTTCTGACTCAGGAATCGCTGGCTGCTCACTCTGCTTCCACGCTGGATCCGCTGCTGCCGAGTCACGTTGCCGCCTGTTTCGTTTCTGACTCAGGAATCGCTGGCTGCTCACTCTGCTTCCACGCTGGATCCACTGCTGCCGAGTCACGTCGCCGCCTGTTTCGTTTCTGACTCAGGAATCGCTGGCTGCTCACTCTGCTTCCACGCTGGATCCACTGCTGCCGAGTCACGTCGCCGCCTGTTTCGTTTCTGACTCAGGAATCGCTGGCTGCTCACTCTGCTTCCACGCTGGATCCGCTGCTGCCGAGTCACGTCGCCGCCTGTTTCGTTTCTGACTCAGGAATCGCTGGCTGCTCACTCTGCTTCCACGCTGGATTCGCTGCTGCAGCTCCTCACCGCACCTCTCTGTCTCTGACTCGGGAAACGCTGGATTCTGGAACTCTGCTTTGCACGCTTGCATTTAATGGACAGCTCTTTGTCTTGTTTGGTTTCTAAAATGCTTTATTGAAATAGTAAAAGGTACACAAAATAACAATCTTCAATACAGGAATCCAAAGGATCCCTGGGTCTGACTCCAGGCACCAAGCTCAGTACAACTTTTCATTCACATTTCCCGGGGTTAAATAGCCCTAGTTCCACCCCTAGTGCCTGTAGCAGGCAACCTATAGAAAGTAAGGCATCCTTATCAAAACCCTCTGATTGGTCAAAATCCTACAGAGCTTGGCTCCCCTCAGTCTGGGCTCACGCTGCGACTAGATGGTTGTCAATGTACCGCAACGTGTGTGACTAATGTTTTTACGTTCTTACATTCAATCTTATTGTACATAATTATAACAAACTAACATTAAATAGTATCTGATTACAACATCATACAGTACATAAAAACTAGCATTCAATTGTGTTCAAGGATTACAGATAATACTGCATATATTTGCCTTTTAATACAGTGTTTTACCGGTTAATGTTAATAGTGTGCAATTCCTGCAATATAGTAGTAATAAAACATAGCTAATTTGCTTACAAGAACTTAGACAATTCTAATAGAAGGAAAAGAAAATATGCAGACAAATCACAGCAAAACATATCAAATAGGAACATTTTACAAAACACATTTTTCAACACTTCTTTCTCTTAACCTTCGTATACTGTCCAGCTGCAGGTTGGTTTGCAGACTGCAGATGGAAGTGGCTTCAGACGAGGTAGAGTTTTACACACTGGTTTCATGGTACCGATGGAAATGTGGTATAAAGGCTGTCTGAGATCCAGGGAAGTCTCATAATGTATTGCACTGTCCAGGCTGACAGATGGAGGCAGTGAGAGGCATGTGCTAGCTGTAAGGGGAGTGAGAGACAACTGTGCTTCCATAACACAGACAGTAAGGGCAGGCAATATGAAAAGATTCTCATTACTGACCTTGAACGCTGGGATAGATCCAGGACACCAAGGATAACATGGCTGCATATTCCTGACAAAAGGGTGAACTATGAATACACATTAAAATAATCAAATCTCTTCAGACTAGGACGGGTAGGAAGGGATTTATTCTGTTTTTTGAAATCATATATTGTAAAGATAAAGTGAACCCAAGTCACTATTCCCGAGTTAGTAAGGGGAGTACGATAAGACGTCACACTTGGAAGCTGAGTAAAAGTAAGTTCAGAACACAAGGTAGGAAGCACTTTGTTAAGTTATAAATAAAGGCTTACCATCTGAAGTAGTAACATCTAATACACAAGAATCATCTAAAAACCACTAGAGTCAGTCCTAGAGATTATCTTAGTTGGAACAAATGATGTGCTGAGAATGGATGAGCCTTGGTGGGCCAAACAGCCTCTTGTTGCTTCCAAATATGAGCACGGGTCTTTAATGCCCACAGTGTCGAAATGAGACCCAGACGCCAGGGTATGGGGTTTCAACTAATACTGTTTGTACACAGCTAGCACGATATACTGAATGGAGGTTTGAAACAAACTTCACTTATGGGCTACTGGAAACAGAATATTAGGATTTAAATGGGAAGATCTCTGAGTTTTGTGTAATGTCTCATGGTACAGAGCAACACCACCCCCTTGTGGTCATCTAACTGTCATCATTTGAAAAGTGTCTGTCTGACAACTCGGTCAACTAATTAACTCTCTTAGAGATGTAATTTTATCCATTCTCCTGCCCCTAACTAGCCCCAGTATCATTTCATCTGCTTGTTATCATCATTTAGTTCAACTTTGCATGATTTATTTTGATTTGTTTTGATCAAATATCCCACATAAAAAAACACAGCTCTTTAGTATTTGATCTGTTTTTCTACCCGATTTGAAATGCCCAATTCAAATGTTGGCTCGCCGCAAACAACCTCTGATCTCGCTGTCAAGCCAATTCCCTCTTTTAACCAAACAAACCCAGCACAATACATCAGCAAGATACTGAACTCCGGAGGTGAGGCCCAGCCTATTAAAGCATTACTTACTGAAGAAATAATGGGGTCGATAAATCGCCCTTGGGAGGAAAGCAAGGCCAGCAGAATGAACAGTTGAAGACAGGTGGTACTTGGATCCAGTGCTGCTGATAGCATTAATACTTTCCATTCCCTGCTGTCTGAAACAGTGAATGTTGCACACATCATCAGACACTCCCACGGTACAATTCTGTAGCAAGGTAAGCACTGGTGTCTTCTTTCACTTCTGACACTGTTAAAAACAACCAAGTAAAAGCTTTAAACGGTTCAGAAGGCTTTGTCTCCCCCAGTGGTTGTAAAGGGTAAAAACAACTATTCTTAAGACAATACCCAGACTGAAAGACAACCTTTGGCAATGTGAGCTTACCCACATACATGGCCCCATGATGACCATATTTTAAAGGAGTGATAACTCAGGTTTTAAAATCCATTTGAAATCCACACGCTGTTCTGCTGCTTGTGTGTGTGTTGTTTTAACTCACTCCAATGGTCTAAATGCAATCGGACTATGTAACCGACAGCCCAGGGATGGAAATAAGACTCCTATTGCATAACAGTTTCATCCATTCCAGGTTTTAATACGACCTTCAGTGTATAGCAGGGCTTCCCAACCCTGGTCCTGGGACCCCCTGTGTGTGCTGGTTTTCATGCCAACTGAACTAATTACTTAACTAGACCCTTAACTGAACTGATAATGTGCTTAATTAGACCTAGACGCTTAAACAGTTGCAGATTTCAAGTTAGCTGTAACATTTTATAACGAACTCTGCACCTTTTTTAGGAGCTGATAACAATTATAAAGGTCTAATTAAGGGTCTAATTATTAGTTCAATTAAGGGTGTAGTTAAGTAATTGAGAGCTCAGTTGGAATGAAACCCAGAAGACACACAGGGTCCCAGGGCCAGATTAAAGGATGTGGGGGCCCTACGCAAACCCATATTTTGGGGGCCTTATGCATATTATGGCGAATGGTGTTATTGGCATATTGGTTATCTGGCCCTGTGTTGGGGACCTATACCAAGCCATATTTTGGGGGTCACCGACATACCCACTTCCACAACAACCTGGGTACTCAAGGTATGAGGCTTGTTAAACTGTGTATGCCTTTATTGCCTTGTACCATACAACAGAAATCACATGCGTGTGATAAGAATTAAATCTCACTGTTGTTAATGATCATTTCAATTTACATTCAAACATCTGTGGGTACATAGAACACAAAATGGTGCAATATGGATCACAGGCATAAAAAATGCTTCAGTCCCAGGCAGTAAAGTACAAAAGCATTAGCAAGTGCATAATATAACATCCACTGGGGTTAATGGGTCAGTGGTTTTGTTAGTTTACAAGAAAGTCCAGCCACTATTATATATACAAGAGCAGCAGAATTATATATATTGCAAAAACAACTTCTACAGACCAGTAGTAGCATTGCATTCAACAGAACAAAACAATCTAGTTTAGCAAAAAAGGGAATAACTTTTCTGTCCTTTAGTTCATTTTTTTTTAGCTAAGGACATCCACATTTGAATTTCCTTCAGCCTCCGGCATTGTAATGTTTACCATTATCTGTTTTTTTCCCTCTACAATTCCAACCCCCTAATTAAAAAGATAAGTTTCTATAATTTAAAGAGGCATACAGTGCACATTTGACACAGGACAGGTTTTTAAATTGGCCCTAAAAACATCAATACGTAAATTGAGCATGATTCATACATTTTATCCTGCAGACTGATGTCTCTGACGTATTAATATTATTAATAATAATTTCTTAGCAGACGCCCTTATCCAGGGCGACTTACAATTGTTACAAGATATCACATTATTTTTACATACAATTACCCATTTATACAGTTGGGTTTTTACTGGAGCAATCTAGGTAAAGTACCTTGCTCAAGGGTACAACAGCAGTGTCCCCCACTGGGATTGAACCCACAACCCTCCGGCCAAGAGTCCAGAGCCCTAACCACTACTCCACACTGCTGCCCTTTATTTGGAACGAATCTCTCCCACTAGGTAGATTGTACATTAGCCGGAAGCTGCTTGTGAGAAAAAAATGCCCAGCCGTCATAAAAGAAAAAAATTAACCGAAAGCAAGCTTCTGTGCGCCTCTTCCTTTGTGGCGGCCCCCGCCCGCCTGCACACACCCAGTTTTTGTAAACACGGGCACGTTACGTTATAATGTTTACAATTAAAAGGTTAATAAGAGAAAATTGATGTTTAAGCACTAGTTTGCACTGTTAAGCCTGCTGTGAAGGGTCTACCCACTTCATGATAATCAATTCCTCTTCTATCTAAGATCCTTTTCAGTGTGGCGTTGCAAGGTCGGCGAGGGTGTCTTCGGCTCACCACGCACCAGCGACCCCTGTAGTCTGGCCGGGCGCCTGCGGGCTTTCCTGTAAACTGCCCAGAGCTGCGTTGTCCTCAGACGCTGTATCTCTGAAGTGGCTGCACGGTGAGTCTGCAGTGTGAAAAAAGCTGTCGGTTCACGGCACACCCTTCGGAGGACACCGCAATACAATTATTTACAACACAAATTTCGCCCCCCAGCAATTCAATGCAGCACCAAAAAGCACCTAACCATTCATAAGTCCTGCGGGACCCGACGCTACAATACTACTAGCCATGTTCAGGGCCCTGGTCCGGTCCAGGGTTAATTTAGAGCACGCCCCCTCTGTACCACCTCCCCTTTTGTTTTGCACATTTAATTTACAACCCTTTGAACCAGTTTTTCTGTTAAATTAGTTAATGGCCAGTCTTTGTTAGCACCCCTTTTTGTTTAGGGGTGCTAAACTGGGCAGCTGGTGTAGTCCTCCTATTGGCCATTAAATAGGACTACTACTAATAAGCAAACATGTTTGTCAGAACAAGTAGGCTACGTTCTAGATGAACCTGCACGTATAACGCTTTTTTAGCAGGTGTTACTATAGTTCGTGGCGTGGTATTCTACTTGCAATACACTGTACAACCAGTAAATGAATGTAGCTTTGATTTTAAGATACAATAACCCAGCTTCTTTGCATTGGACTGTTTTCACTGAACAATGCACAGCATGTGTGAGCCTACGACAATGATGTCATAGATAGGCGGAGCTAAGACAGGGACGAGTGCCTGGAGCCCAGAAATTCTATTCTTGTTCAGATTGCATATGGGAATAGAGTAGTGGTGCGCGAGCTTTTTATATTACGCCTTCTTTTCTTAGAATACATTTTGTTGCGCATAGGAATTAAATCTAAGACAATAAATCTGAAAATGTATAGAAGATCTGTGGCTGCGCGTACCTGAAAGTAACACTACACCGTTATATCTGAAGCTACCATGCAAGCACACGCATTGATGCAGCTGCCTTAAACTCCAACTCCAGAATGTGTTTGTTAGTATGTAGCTAAATCTGGCCTTTTGTTTGGTTAAATTTAGGGGAAAAAAAAGTACACGATTTACATTAAATCCTGAAAAAACCACCGGTTAAAACATTAGTGATTTTTTGCGCTTGTCGTCCTATATATGGAAACCGCCATTTCGGCTCTGTTTAATTTTTAAAAGCTTTTTAAACATTTAAAAACAAAGAACATAACATGTGGTCAACTAAAATGTTATCACACCAAAATATTTCACAAGTATAGAAACATCAGCAACTGCATATGGATGAAACGCAGTTCAGATGTCATAATTTTATTATAAAACAAGAATCACACAAATATATACAATTACATAACAACTGCTATAAATGGACTCTAGTTAGACAGATTCTAGTTAGACAAACTCTAGTTAGACAAATTCAAGAACTATATATGTATATGTATATGTGTGTGTGTGTGTATATATATATATATATATATATATATATATATATATATATATATATATATATATATATATATATATATAAACATTACAAAATCAGAAATCATAGATTGGTTTGTAACTTCTCTTGCAAAATGTATTTGAAATTGTATAACAGTCTCTTCTGCCGTCTGCGCAATGCTTGCATTACCATTGCCACCTGTCGAGTGGGCTCCAATAATGGCGCCTGTAGGGGTTACACGCACTGAATCCTGCTTGTCCTATCTTTCTTTGGCAGTGCAGCGGATGTTGCGAAGCTGTGTAGCAACGTTTTTCTATTGGCTGTCGCCCGTTCTGGTCCCCTCCTCTGCAACCTTTTACCTCGTGGGTATTTCCCGCGAGCGCCAATTCTGTGCTTGACTTGCGTCGGAGTCGCGTGTGTGAGAAGGAGAGGAGAGATGGAGGTTGCTAGCACTGTTTAGGTCTAATTAAGAAGTACCAAGTAAACCCATAAATAAGCAAAAATGGCGAAGCAAAGCAGTATTTTCAACTTCTTTGCTAAGTCGCCCCCTTTGAAAACCAAACTGAAACCCAGCCCGTCTCCCATCGAGGCGGACCTGCCTTCTTCAGTGCACAAGTCCAACACTTCTCCCAAGGAAGAAGCGAAGCAGGCAGCTGACACTTCAAAGAAAGCCCCGGCAAGGCCGAGCAAACCAGCATCCGGCCAGGCGGGGGTCGGCAAGCTCTTCGGAGATAAGAAAAAGACGCCAGGAACAACAGAAAGGTAAAACGACACGATGAACCTCTGTAGTGTTCGCCATACCTGTATGCCTTTGTCTTCATTTTATAGTTATATATAGGACGAGGCCAGCGTTTACATCGTGAATAGCGCGATTATTTATTTAAAAGTATTGTGTAGGTTATGATAGTTGTTCTTATTGGACAAGCTAATCTGTTTACAGAAAAAAATACACGGTGCTTTGCTGTGTGTTTATGTAATGTGTGACTGTCGAGAGTTCGGAATGTCTAGGGTCTGACTTGGTTCATCGGCAGTGTATTGTATAGGACGTGTAGTGTGTTTTGGATATATTTAACTGTAGTTAACTTTAATTATAAAGATGCTCTTGGTGGTTGATTTGCTGAGCCTGCAGTAACTAGCTGCAGAGCACATGCTGTGCCCAGCCTTTAGTTTGATCAGTACTGACTGTATTCTCATTCCCTGAAGGGGAACGCTGTTTGAAAATAGCCATTTTCGTGTCGGTGGCTGGGGAGGATAAATAAATGTTAATAAATTGATTTGTAACAGATTCTTCAATATAGAAAACATAAATTTCTTGGTTTAGTCGAGGTATCCGCTGAACTTTTCATAACTAACTTATCTGTTAGAACTTGCCTGTAACTTAGTGTTTGCATCACTTAAGGACATGCATGAAGGGAAACGCATACAGTTGCATTCTTTAGCCGCGTGGGCTGGTGTTAAGCGATTTATAAATGTATACAATTTAAAATGTTTCGTCAAACATGCATGAAATTGTAAATCGTTTGCCCAAAGTACCTCTCGGACAAGGCCAACTTTAGTTTCACACATTTCTGTTCTAGAGCTTCCCCTGCGTGATTGGCGCTCTGCCAGCTCAATCCTTTGTGTGGGCGGGTCTTTGGTCCTGCTGCCTGTATTGGGTGGTGCCTTGTACTTTGCAGAATACTGTAATAGCCAAGTAGATTAGGCATACTGTAGGCCTTATGCATTTGCTTTAACAATATTTGTAGTAGGTTTTAACTAATTGATCACCCTCTGATCTTACATTTCTGTCTTCTGACACCATTGCATTTCAGCTGCCAAAGTGATTAAACAGTTTGAAAGGTAGCATCAGAGGTTCTTTACCAGAGATTAGGGACCTCATATTGACCAATCAGATTAAAGGAAATCTCCAATCCATTTTCAAATAGCTCATAACCTGTTTTTGATAATGCCAGTGTTAACGCCATAGGGAAATATTCCTAATAACAGACTAACAAAGATATTGGCTGCATACATAAACTAGGATTTTCTTGGTCAAGTAGGACCGTGGGTATTGTATTAGAATAAATTACCTTTTTTGACAAATCTGACTCCATGAGATTGTGACTTAAGTTGCAGGGTTATATAAACACTATATGGCTGATGTGTTGAAGACCATGACATTGACTGTATGGTTGGTCATGTAGCAAAAACTGAGGTATAGACTAGACAGGACACTTTGAATTCCTATTTGGTACTTTGTTGTAATAGTTGGTACTGGCTGTAGGCTGTAAATTCCATTACCAGTGATGTCCACGAAAAGTAAGTTGCACTGCCATTTTGTTTTAACACCTTGCTTTACATTACTTCAGGATTACCAGCCATTCTTTTAGGAATGCGGGGGGTGCTTTATTACAATTGTATTTCCCCTATTCACTCGCCCATCCGCTGTGCACAAAGAAAAGAAAGCATGTTGATCTGTCTGTTCTGTGGTATCCAGGTAACGTGTGGGTTGTCTTGCAGTAAAACCACATGCCAGTTCAAACCTGGAGACCTGGTGTGGGCCAAGCTGGAGGGACACCCTTGGTGGCCCTGCCTGGTGTACAATCACCCCAAGACTGCGGAGCTCCTGAGGGGCAAGGGGAAAGCCCAGAGAATCCATGTGCAGTACTTTGATGTGCCTCCCATGAGGGGCTGGGTCAGCGTGAAGTATGTCAAGCCGTACCAAGGTAAGGGAGGCTTCAGCTAACTTGCCAAATTTCATTGAAAAAAAAAAAAAACCTGGAACAGCTGTATTTATGTAATTTGGTGAATTCCATTTAGACTTGACTTTTGTGGTTAACAGAAATTAAGTTATCAAAACAATATAATAAGAGAAAATAAAAACAGGTAGGGGATGGGGCTTCAAAGTGGCATATCCAGTAAAGGCGCTCCACGTGGAGTGCAGAAAGCGCCCTATATCCTGGAGATCGCAGATTCGAATCCAGGCTATGTCACTGCCGGCTGTGACCGCGGGTTCCCAGGGGGCGGCGCACAATTGGTCGAGCGTCGCCTGGGTAAGGAGGGCTTAGGTCGGCAGGGGAATCGAATCCACGGTTCACCGCGCACCAGCGACCCCTGTGGCTGATAGGGCGCTTGCAGGTCTGCAGTGGAGCCATTCAGATCTGTGTTGTCTTCCGGAACTATAGGTCTGATGGCTTCGCTGTGGATCCGCAGTGCGAAAAATGATGTAGTGGGAGGGCGCGTGTTTCAGCCTCTGTTTCCCCGAGTTGCCGAGGGTTTGCAGCGGTGAACCGGGATCTAATAACACAATTGGCAATTTCAAATTGGGGAGAACTGGGGTAAAATCATTGGCAACAGTTAGTTTAAAAAAAAAAAGGTGCCTGATAATGTAATTGTGCCAGTTTTGTGACTGTGCTAATGCTGCATCCTGTGAGTTAATATACTGTATAATAAACCATTTCAGCTTGCAACTTCATATGAAAACTCCTTGGACAAAACAAAGAATTGCATATTTCATATATTGTTATTTAATGGTGCTTTGCATCTATTCAAGTCTTATTGATAACTGAATTCCTTTTGTTGTAGATTTCAGACAGCGCATTTTATTTTTATTTTTTTTAAATGTAAGGCTCAGGCGCAAGTAGTGCGAAAGTGGGTGGTGTGTTCTTCAGCGGGAGGCCTGAGATTCGCAGAGCAGTGGACTTGGCAGACAGTGCCATGAAAGACGACACCGAGAAAAGGCTTCAGCTGGCTGTGTGTGTGGAGCCATCTGACGATGAAGATGAAGAGGAGAATGAGATGGAGGTGAGCTGATCAGCAGTAGTAAAGGTTCAGGGAGATTCAGGGTGGGGCCCACCTCAATACCTGGTTGAATCCAGAGGTGTTAACGTGGGGTCTGTGAGCATTGTCAAGCAGGAACTGATAATGCAGGGATCAGTGCATAATTTTTATTTATTTATTTATTTATTTATTTATTTAGCAGACGCCTTTATCCAAAGCAACTTACAGAGACTAGGGTGTGTGAACTATGCATCAGCTGCAGAGTCACTTACAATTACGTCTCGCCCGAAAGACGGAGCACAAGGAGGTTAAATGACTTGCTCAGGGTCACACAATGAGTCAGTGGCTGAGGTGGGATTTGAACTGGGGACCTCTTGGTTACAAGCCCTTTTTTTTAACCACTGGACCACACAGCCTCCATAATAAAGCCATTCTTGTGCATGGAGCTGGGGAAGCTGTGAGTTGTGACCAGGGTTGGGGTCAATTCCTATTTTAATTCAAATTTGTTTTTAAAATAGATTCCGAATTTTAGAAACATAGTAATTGTTGGGATTGTTCGACGGCTTTCATTTTAAGCTAATTAACAAAATACTGTTAATTGCAAATGTCATCAGTGATGTGTTGGAATTGATTAAAAGGTAATTGGAATTGATTTTAAAAAGGATTTGGAATTGACCCCAACCCTGGTTGTGGCTGTGTTTTGTTGCATGACTCTGAACTGCTGCACAACGAGAATTATTTAATGCTGTAGGTTTAGCACTGAACACATGCAGATTAAAATGGTATATATCTTGAATTTGAGTGTACTGTGGAAAACGGTGCCAATCAAAATGGGGTGGGGGTGGGGGAATAAACAAATTCAGTTATCACTAACAAAATATAAATGGAAAGACAGAAGTGAAAATTGTTCTATTGTTCCCCCATGGACCTGTTGATGCACGTTTTATAAGCATTAATCTTAGATTTAAATAGAAAATATGAAAGTGTTTTTAATTCTTTTGTTTGGAAACCTATTACTGTTATTCTTTTGGAACTAGAGCCTCTCTGCAGTAGCCTTCTTGCCCTCTTAATAAGCTAACCACAAATCTGGCAATATTAGTCAATGTTGCTGTCTAAATGCTCCGAGTCATCTTGCAGTGTTTTTCCAAAGCAGAGTCTTTACAATTCTATACTGAAGTTGTTTTGCAAGGATGGAAATAAGACCCATTCCAGGTTTTACTAGGAGCTTGATTAGCTGCAGTGTGTAGGTGATAAGCTCAGGTGTGTCTTAGTAAACTCCTAGTGATACCTGAAATGGATCAAACTGCTGTGTAATGGTAGTCTTATTTCCATCCCTTTTTTTACCTGCATTTTAGATACCTAAAGATCTCTGGAGTAGAGTAGGAAGATGCAGAAGAGGTTTTAAGATAAATCTTGTAACTTTACTTTCTTCTTTTTTTGAGATTGATGAGGAACACAGTGATGAGGAGGAGGAAGAGGTAGTCAAATCTAACAAACGGCCAGCCAGGCAGAGCAGAGCCGGTGGTCAGCAAACGAAGCGGAGACGCATCATGGTGCCGTCGGACAGCGAGAACTCGGACGAGGAGTTCAATCCGGATGAGGCGGAGGCGAGCAGCGATGAGGCGAGCAGCGGTGTGGATGAGAATGAGGTCAGCGAGCCTGAATCTGAGTCTGAGGCAGACCCCGAGAGCCCAGTGAAACCAGTCAAGAGGAAGCAGGAGACCATCAGAACCCTGGCCAGAGAGAAAACAGCAAAACCCAACAGCCTCTCAGAGATGCCAAAGAGGTTGCCTGTGGTGGCCGCCGACACCAAGTTGAGGTTGTCTGCGTTCTCTGCCCCAGAGAGTTTTGAGAGCCAGACCACCTCTGCTGGGGGTACAACAGCAGGAGGCGGAGGGACAGTTTGGGATCATGAAAAGCTGGATTGGCTCCAGGATGGCAAAAGGAAAGACTCCAAAAAACGAAAGCAGACAGACCCAGACTACGACCCAACTACTCTCTACATCTCGGAAGACTTCCTCAACAAATGCACTCCGGGCATGAGGAGATGGTGGAAGCTCAAGTCTGAGATGTTCGATGCGGTCCTTTTCTACAAAGTGGGCAAGTTCTATGAGCTGTATCACATGGATGCTGTTATAGGAGTCACAGAGATGGGGCTGATGTTCATGAAGGGCTCCTGGGCTCATTCTGGCTTCCCAGAGATTGGTTTTGGGCGCTACTCTGACGTGCTGGTCCAAAAAGGATACAAGGTGGCAAGGGTGGAGCAATTAGAGACTCCTGATATGATGGAAGCCCGTTGCAAGACCATGGCGCGCCCAACTAAGTTTGACAGAGTGGTGCAGCGGGAGGTGTGCAGGGTGATCACCAAAGGCACCCAGACCTACAGTGTCCTAGATGGAGCTTCATCTGAGAGCCATAGCAAGTACCTCCTGTGTGTCAAAGAGAAAGCTGACGAGGAGTCTTCGGGATGCTATCGTACGTACGGTGTTGGTTTTGTGGACACTTCGGTGGGCAAGTTCCACGTGGGTCAGTTTCAAGATGACCGCCACTGTTCCAGGTTCAGGACCCTGGTTGCGCACTACGCTCCAGCCCAGCTGCTTTTCGAGAAGGGCAATCTCTCGGTGGAAACCCGAAAAATACTAAAAGCTTCTCTGGCTTCTGCTATGCAAGAGGGCTTGCAATCTGGATCCCAGTTCTGGGATGCATCCAAAACACTAAAAGTCCTAGCAGAAGAAGGCTACTTCAAAGAAAGTAACAAGAAAAATGGAGATGCCGAAGAGGCACTGCCCACTGTGCTAAAAAGCATGACCTCAGACAGCGATTCCCTGGGCCTCACCCCTGGAGAAGGCTATGAACTAGCCTTGTCGGCACTTGGCGCTTGTGTGTTTTACCTCAAGAAGTGTCTTGTAGATCAGGAGCTGCTGTCAATGGCCAACTTTGAAGAGTACGTGCCCGTGGACATGGAGATGGGCAAAGCTAAGGATCCTTTGAGCTTCTTTGCCACGACCCGGCAGTGCATGGTGCTGGACGGCGTGACGCTGAGCAACCTAGAGATCCTGCAGAATGGGTCGACGGGCACCGCTGAGGGCACCCTGCTGGAGAGGCTAGACAGCTGCTGCACGCCCTTCGGCAAACGGCTCCTGAAGCAATGGCTGTGCGCGCCGCTCTGCAACCCCTCCTCCATTGATGATCGCCTCCATGCCGCAGAGGACCTGATGGCCCTCTCAGAAAAGTTAAGTGAGATCAGGGAGCTCCTGAAGAAGCTGCCAGACCTGGAGAGGCTCCTCAGCAAGATCCACAGCCTGGGCTGCACTCTGAAGAGTAAGGATCATCCCGACAGCAGGGCCATCCTCTACGAAGAGGTCACCTACAGCAAGAGGAAGATTGCAGACTTCCTCTCTGCGCTCGAGGGCTTCAAAGTCATGCTGGAGGTCACCAGGATCATGCAGCCGACTGTGGAGAACTTTCGATCGAAGCTGCTGAAGCAGATAGTCAGCCTCAGAGGCGAAAGTGACAAGGGACTTTTCCCTGACTTATCAGCGGAGCTCAAGAGATGGGAGACGGCCTTTGACCACCAGAAGGCGCGAAGCACCGGTGTCATAACCCCTAAAGCAGGCTTCGATCCTGAGTATGATCAAGCTCTGTCAGAAATCAAGGGTACAGAACACAGCTTACAAGAATATTTGGAGAAGCAGCGCAAGCGATTGGGCACCAAGTCCATTGTTTACTGGGGAACTGGCAAGAACCGTTACCAGATGGAGATCCCAGAGAGTGTGACAAACAGGCATGTGCCAGAGGAGTATGAGGTCAAGTCCACTAGAAAGGGCTACAAGCGTTACTGGACTGGAGAGATTGAGAGACAGTTTGGTGAACTGGTGGCCTCTGAGGAGAAAAGGGATGGGGCTCTGAAGGACTGTATGAGGAAACTCTTCTACAACTTTGACAAGAACTATAAGGACTGGCAAACTGCTGTGGAATGCATCGCAGTGCTAGGTAAATTATCTTCCCTCTCGTATGCCTTCCCTTTATGGCATTTAATTTTCAGTTTGTGTTTTTTTTAAAAGCTTTGTTGCATTTAAAGAAATAGTAAGTAGAACATATGAATCCACAGTGTTTTCCATCTGGAATACTGGCTAAACACATCAGCACTTACTGTGACTTGGGACTGTTCAGTGGCCAGCTCACAAAGCCAATTATCTAACTTGCATTAAGTTTGAAGTTCTCAAACTAAACTTGGACGGGGGGTCTGAGAGCATATGGAAGAGGCATGGACCAGTGTGTGTGTATTAATCTGAGCGCTTTATCTTTTGCTTTTTACAGATGTCCTCATCTGTCTGGCAAACTACAGCCAGGGAGGGGATGGACCCATGTGCCGCCCCGAGGTGGTGCTGCCAGTGGATGGCGTTGTGCCTTTCCTGGAGCTGCGAGGCTCGCGCCACCCCTGCATCACCAAGACCTTCTTTGGGGATGACTTCATCCCCAACAACGTGTTCATCGGATGCAGTGGAGAGGAGGATGAAGAAGAGAGTGAAAGCCAGGCCTCCTGCGTGCTTGTGACAGGACCTAACATGGGTGGCAAGTCTACCCTTATGAGACAGGTGAGGGGATTCCTGTGTTGAGAGTTCGCCCACTTGTCATAACGACCAGGTGGCCACCAAAAGAGAATCCATCCAAGGCTTGATGCTGAACTGGCTAAACAGATACAAGCAATGCAAAATGAAAGCTGTGTAGGACCAGGCCAGGTCTTACTGAAAGCCTTGTATGCAGAAATATGCAAGATGTTCCTACATGCAAGGGTGCTGAAGCTTGCATTAAAACCTGAATTGGCTCGAAGCACTAATCAAATGGAAATCTTTATATATATATATATATATATATATATATATATATATATATATATAAAATATATGTGTATGTATGTATGTATGTGTATATATATATATATATATATATATATATATATATATATATATATATATATATATATATATATATATATATATTATATAATATATATATATATATAAGGATAGCTTTCCTTTTACTCTATGGGTTAACAGAATCACAAAAAAGCTATATAAAATGCGTGTTCTCGCATCACAAAATGTGTGATCAGATGGCAGTTAAGAAGAATGATGTGTGGAAGCCAAAAGGGATGCTGTGTGTACCGGAGGAACTGGTGTGGTAGGAAGTGGTATTGTATCTGCCCAGGTGGCTGGAGACATTTCTCTGTTGCTGTTTTAACTTTAATCTGCCTCCTGAAAGAACAGCTTGTCACAGTAATGCACGCATTGGACAATGTGAATACTGTGCTAAACTGAGCTGGGGGATTTCCCACGGAACTGCCCAGGTAATCGGCTGGTAGCCATGTTGGTAGCCTGGAGATAGAGAAATCTTATGAGAGAAGTTGTAATATTTGCAAAGCAAGGTGAAGTTCTTTACAACATTAGCATTGCATACAGTGCTCTTAAAAGTAATTTGGCCACATTCCCACCAAAAAGGGGGGTTTTGATCTGTAGTGCTGTGAGGTGCATGCTGTTTGTGCACCTTGATCTGTGTTTTATCACACCCAACAATGGCTCTCTTGCTGTTCTCTTCAGTGTGGGCTCATGGTGATCCTGGCTCAGCTGGGCTGCTATGTTCCTGCAGAGAGTTTCCGGCTCACTCCTGTGGATCGAGTCTTCACTCGGCTGGGAGCATCGGACAGAATTATGGCAGGTGAGCTGGATATGGAAAATCTGTTTGAGGATAATGATGATAATAATAATAATAATAATAAATAGTATTATAAGTTTTTGTTTATGTGGTGAAGTAGTTTTCTCACTGCTCATGGATTATTGGGTTCCACAATGCCACTTTATGACTGTAAACAATCATTTATCAGACGTATCTGGAAAAAATATCACCGGACGTGCTGTAGTACAAAGTGATGGCTTGATGTGACAAAACCTGTGAGTTCCATGGAAATCCATCAACCCCTTGACAATGTTAGAATAACTAAGTCTGAATGTTAGGGATGTAACAATTCATTGTGTATTGATGAATTGTTACTTTACATGATATTGTATCATGAGAGGTTTGTATCGGAATACAAGATCAAAACCACAGCATACCTCATTGTAGTTCTTGGTGTGTTTTTATAGTTTGGTATGAATACATACTCTCCCCAACTTGTTTAATTTGTCTTTTAACAAAGTCAGTCATTAAATTATTTGATTATTCTGCATCATACAAGTAGTCCATCACATGTATCATGGCATGCATATCAATATGCAGCACGTGTCCAGACAGAAAAGTTAGAGTTGAGATAGAAAGCGGATTCTAAACACATCTTACTAGTTTCATTTTTATGTAGCTCTGACCCCAGACAAACCCGTGAGCCTGGCTGCTGAAACAAGCACTGCTAACACAGCTAATGAGTTTGGCGTGTGGTTCCTCTTTTAGGTGAAAGTACCTTCTTTGTGGAGTTGAGCGAAACAGCAAGCATTCTGCATCATGGTACTTCCCATTCCCTGGTGCTGCTGGATGAACTGGGTAATGCATTTCTTGAATTGATGTGTATTCAGTCTAAGCCTGGATTTACTTTGCTTAATATAAGGTGAACTGGGAAAAAACTGACTTCAAACATTGTAAAACTGAGCAGAAATGATCTGTAGTGTACCTGTATTCACGCACTGCACTATGAATTCAGTGTTATTATTATTATTTGTTTATTTAGCAGACGCCTTTATCCAAGGCGACTTAGAGACTAGGGTGTGTGAACTATGCATCAGCTGAGTCACTTACAACTATGTCTCACCCGAAAGACGGAGCACAAGGAGGTTAAGTGACTTGCTTAGGGTCGCACAATGAGTCAGTGGCTGAGGTGGGATTTGAACTGGGGACCTCCTGGTTATAAGCCTGTTTCTTTAACCACTGGACCACACAGCCTCCACAAGATAGTGTTGGTGGGTGTAGCTCAGATTCTTATTCAGTACTGTCTAATTGTAAAAACTTTATTGGAGCACTCATTCTCATTAAGTTGCATTGTATTTTGAAACAATCATTCTTGTCAAACACATGCATTTCATATCCTTTTGTAGGAAGGGGCACAGCTACTTATGATGGCACTGCCATTGCAAGTGCTGTGGTTAAGGAGCTCGCTGAGAATATCCAGTGCCGCACTCTGTTTTCCACACATTACCACTCCCTGGTGGAGGACTATTCACACTGCACAGCAGTACGGCTTGGGCACATGGTACGTAGTTTTTCGACCTGAAAAAAGAAACAAGGACCAGGGGTCATAAATGGAGATTAAAGGGGCATTCAGAACAGAAAATAGGAGGCACTTTTTTACACAGAGAATTGTGAGGGTCTGGAACCAACTTCCAATTAATGTTGTTGAAGCTGACACCCTGGCATCCTTCAAGAAGCTGCTTGATGAGATTCTGGGATCAATAAGCTACTAACAACTAAATGAGCAAGATGGCCTCCTTGTTTTGTAAACTTTCGTATGTAGTACAATACAGTACATGATGTTGTACTCAACCACTATCGATATGAACTAAAACAGTACTGTTCCAAGTATCAACAAAGCACATTTTTGTAACTCGTACACTAGAGCAGCTTATTGGTTTTAACCCTTAGTGGTCTATTTATTCAGCGTGTCGGGTCCAATTTATTTTCACACGCAGTTTATTTTAGATGCGCTGTTTAAGTATTTTTTTTCCTCCACAGTAAAACAGGTTTAAAAGGCACTGCATATCAACAGGACACTCAGTACTGCATATCCAGCCCCGTCTCACCCCTTGTTCGCTGTATTTTTCACATACTTCTTCATAGTAGTGCATACCAATAAATCATCTCCTGATCACTCGTTTTATCACCAAACTCCTCAATAATGCGATCCAAGTCATTATTTTATTACTATAACATCTAAAAAAAGCTCTGCAAATGTCTGATTCTTTGAGAGCTGGATGCAGAAGCAGTTATCTTGTTTGTTTATGTCCATGTTATCTATGTGATGCCGGGGCTATCTGTATTCATGAGATACGCCCCTTTTTTCTTTTTTTTTTTTCGGTCTCACTCGGCCATTGAATGGTTTTCTCGGCTTTTTCCAGAGAAAAAACTAGACACCTGTTTTTTACATCTTTGATGTCGGACAGGGTCTGACATTGGACCTGGGAGGGAAAATTGCAATGTCGGACCAGGTCTGACATAAGACTGCAAAGGGTTAAAGCTAGTGTCTCACAACCCTTTGACGCTACACTATGATTCCCGGGTGCGTGTTTACTACATTCTTTAATAGTTTAGTCTTCTGTGCACATTTTCCTTGAAACCAGAGATTGTTGGTTTGCCAGTTTGTTTACATTGCTAGAGGCAATTGTAGCTTTCTCCCTTGAAGTTTACTGTCCTCTCTGTTAGAGGGAGTGTGAAGTATGTATTTAACCTCTGTCAGCTCAGTAAGTGAAAACCTTTTTTTTTTTTTTTTTTTTTTTTTTTTAAATGATTAATTCACATTGGCAACCAGTCATAACCAGTTGCATTCCTGAAGGTACAAAAATAACAATTGAGATGGTATAACATAGCTGATTTGAGTTGGCTCTTGTTTTTATAAAGTCTTTTGTCAGCAGTGAATGGGTAAGAGGAGGGGACCATTTTTTTTCATTTTGATTAACCAGAACTAAAATCTGAGCAAACCCTGTTTTCCCTGCTACCAGAGTTAGTATTTTAACTAAAAGGTGCATCAGGATTGCAAGCCTATAAATTAACATTCTTGTGGGTCAAATGCTCACATGATAATGCCATCATATTGTTTGCAGGCGTGCATGGTTGAAAATGAGTGTGAAGATCCTAGCCAAGAGACGATCACATTCCTGTACAAGTTCATCAGAGGGGCCTGTCCTAAAAGCTATGGCTTCAATGCTGCCAGGCTTGCAAACATTCCTGAGGAAGTCATTCAGACCGGTCACAAAAAGGCAAAAGAATTTGAAAGAATCACCGTCTCATTAAGGGTCTTCAAGTAAGTAGCTTTTGTTATGAAACCATAGAATCCTTGCTTCACCACCAGAACTGCAGGTGTCTATTTTTTTTTTTTTGCCATGTCGTATTAGAGGTACATACTCCCACAAGTGCAGCTTTAGGATGGCTATACTTTCACACTCATTATTACCAAGAGAAGAATCCTCCTAGTTGATAATGGCATAAGAATTGCAATTCCATGTAAAGTGGATCTCTCTTAGATGTCCAAAACCGAGCCAGTCCAGTGTGGTTCACTTGTGAATCAAGAGTAGATTCAGTCACTTAACTGGCACCCATAGTTAAAAAAAAAAAAAAAAAAAGTGAATCCAACAACAAAAAAGACAAAACTTGCAGCATGACTTAACAGTATTTACAAAAAGGGCATTACAAAGTACTTGGGCTAAATAATATGGATACAAAAAAACAAGTCTACAAATGACACTGCAAGGAATTGAATAAACAAAGCAAGCCTTACAGTATAAAAATATCAGACTTAAGCATGGATTACACATTTGATATGACTACTGCATCGCGAAACAAGTGGAAATTAAACTCCATTTCTGCGGCCCCAACTTCAGGTTGACACTAACTGATGTTCCACTTGCAATTTGTTAGTGGTGGTTTCATTTTGAAATAGATCTAAATTTAATAAGTGTGTTTTAGGTAACATGACTTGTCTGTTTTAAAAAAGCCTTCCCTATGAAATGCACTTCACACACAAAGTGGGAGTGAAAAACTGACAAGCCTCTGTGTGCACAGCAACAGATCTAACCTGGTATAACAAACATCCTTGCCAGACTTCTCCCATTGAGAAATGGCAGGAGTGTGCATCTCTCCTGTTGTTGTTTCTTCCCTGTTAATGTGAAATAAAAGGAAGGGGGAGGAAGGTTGTCAATGTTCACTTTTGAAATGGATTCAAGGTGGATGTCAAAAGTGCAATACCCACATTGACAAGATTTAGTGCATCATTCATTTATCCAGCTTGAATAACAAAGGCAAAATTGATGTAGAAGTTAGGGTGAATCTCAGATTAGGGCACAGTACTGTTAATGCCTCATGTGATTATATCCAGATCCTATTGCATATGTAACATCCAGGGTTTAACAGCTGCAGCAGAATTACCAAAAACCTAGGAGTGCTTTTTTGTAGAGGGGATGCCTTGTTTTGAGTGACAGTTAGTTCCAACTTGTGTTCTTCTTCCAGGGAACTCTGTTCACGTGCTGAAGATCCAAAGGCAGATGCCAACACGTTCACTTCACTGGTGAAGACCATAATCGAACTTTAAAAATGTTATGGAAAGTGTGTTCTTTTCTTAAACTTTTGTTTACTCCCCCTCCAGTCAAAAAAAGGTTATTCACTACTGTAATGATCTAATAAAGTTTATTTTTAAAAATGACCAGTTTTTTTTTTTTTTTTTTCTTCTAGGAAATTAAACCCTTTAATTCACACTAGCATCTACATATTGGTTATTGAATACTCCACAATATATTAAGTCTAGATGTTATGGTACATGCATACACTTTCAGGCTGTTTTGATAACCCACTGTCACCAATACACAAAAAAAGCAGCTATGAAACTAAAGGCCTGTATATATATTTGTCTCAGCTTCAATACAGCAAGAAGCATATCTATCTATAGTCTCCAGCAATATTACACTTTGTAACAAACACCAAGCTGCTCAAAAGATTGTGAACAGAGTGTTTGTATGAGTGCTTCCATGAGACCGTGTTTGTTCCCATTCAAATTAAATATTTCAAAAGGGCAAATTAGCACTTTCATTTGATTTTCTTAAAAATAACAAAAAATGTATTAAAGTATTCCTTGGGTGTTTCATAGAGTAGCAGATTTCCACTTTTAAATCAAATATACAAAAAGGTAATTAAAATACCTTATGCCTACTTAAAAAAAAAAATACATAAATAAAAACACTAAAACAAATAGGTAGAGATCTAGGCTGGAATCCTAAATCTTTACAAACCTCAGGTCTCATGAAAACACTAATTTTTCTTTTTATTATTTTCTTAAAATTTAATCCAGACAGTTCTCTTTTTTTTTTTTTAAACACATATTATTAAAACCAGGAACATTGCTGGAGGCAACATAGTGTGTGTGTATTTTTTTTTCCTCTTTCATAGAAAGAACTTAGGTACTGGGACATGAGTACAGTTACAGCAAGTCTAGGGTGTGCTATGAAAGAATTCAAGTACAATAAGATTTTTGCTTGAAAGTACAAAAGCTACATGAGAAAGCATTAAAATCATATTTCTCAATACATGTTTAAAAAAAAAAAAAAAAAAAAAGCAGGAAGTGGTAGATCACATATTACCATACATATAAACCAATGCAAATCTGTACCCATATAGCCATTGACACAGCAGAATATGTATAGCTCTGCTTGTCTACAGAATGGTACTGCTGCTGGGTGGAGAATGGCTCTATGCTGCTTGTAAAAACACCAGCTCAAGTTGGATCTACAAAACTGCAGCGTAACATTTCCACATCTGTCCCTCCAGAAAGTCTTTTAAGTTTTTACGCAGTAATGCTAGAGTGCCCAGTCCTTTCTTTAATCCTGAGTCAACATGTTGCTTGCTAGCTTTCATTTACTTTCCTCTTGAATACGTACATTGGGGTGGGGGGCGTTAGTAACACAATGCTCCAAAGCTGCAACGATTTGTCAAATCCACAGATATCACAACTCAAAGCAATCTTCTTTCAGAACTGGGCAGCTGTATTGTCTCTCCTCTTCCCCACCCCCTCCACAAAGAATTGAACTTTACATATGGAGTTGCTAACTAGAATGCCAGAAGCTCTCGACTTGAGTTCAGTTGTGCTGCAACGTATTGGATTCTATAGGTGGCGCAGAGTCATACAGAGTATCTGTATCATGGGTAGGTTCTCCAGCCAACGTGCACGGGTTAGAAAGTGTTCCAGCACCACAGTCACAGAAAAACCTGCAGGAACAAATAAGCACAAGGTAAGAATATTTCACTACTGTTTTAAAGCTTCAGAACATCTACAAACCCAATATAGTGTAATCGATAATGGTATCTTAAATACAATTAATAAATATCACCTGTACGGCTGCAGTATATCAAGTAAGGAACATTAAAAACGTTAGGCTGCAATAGAAAATCATAGGACATGACAGCTGCGCAGATAATAAACATTTTATTTTCCTCTCATGCAAAGCAAAAGTGCTGCAGCCTAAAAAATACATATATATATATATATTAAAACTAAAAAACCACATGCTCCTCTTTGTAAGGAAGATGTGATGTTTTGTTAGAAATATCAATAAAATAAATTCTTAAATGGAAATCATAAAACTACATTCACTAACAGATTGAGAAACAAAGCCGTTTAACATTCAGATAACGGATCAGAAACCAGAAAGGGCATTTACTGACCTATCATGTCTAATGAACTCTACATCGTGCCCTTGATGGCACTTCTTAATGCAGTTCACACAAATTGCATTGCGGTCTGTTGTGTTACAGGTGTGACACCTAAAATGAAAAAAAAGGTAAGTCAGCAGAACATTTTTTAATTTTATATTTTTATCAACTACTGTTTAAGACAATTAGCAGAAGTGGTATACATTTACCTGTAAAAATCATGCATTGGATAGCTGGTGTAACTTGAAATCTTGTACAGGCACTGACCTCTACTTACAGCTTTTTCAATGGCATCCTGATTGTTCATTATTTTGTTATCTACAGTGAAACAAAACATTTTTGGGGAAAATGATTAGAATGGCCAACTGTAGTGATACAACAAGCATGTCAGTGACTGCCATAGCATCCCTGCCATAGCAGTAAATGAAATTAGAGCCATCAGTAACAAAATATTTTATTAACATATACCTACAGATTCTATTCTTTTCAAAGTTTTTCTAAAAGTATGTCCAGACCAAGTTTTATAACAAATAAGTTTCTCAAGATGTATGTAAAAACAGACATAGGGTTCCCCCCTATGCATGCAGGACAGGTCGGTCAGACAGAGTTTCATTATACTCCAATTATTATACATTCAATGCTTTGTGTTAAAGAAGGTCCTTAGCAAGTTTTGTCACAATTGGAGAAGCAGTACCGTATGCTGCAAAAGTATCCACGCCCTGAGTACACAACACATTTTACAACCAAATAATGGCTGTGTAAGGTTAAAGCCCAGTCACAACACCAGTACTAGCAAGCAACTACTTGTTAGTTCTGTCATGTATACATTTCTTCAAGGTGAACTAGCAGTATTACTTTTATGTTTATGTGGAAGAAGGATTATGCCAAATTTGCTGATATTTTAATAGGATTTTCAATGTCACACGTTCTCCAAGAAATACAAGAACCATTCTTTGTACTTGGCAGGTGATTCCTTGGAGGACATACTACAGTGCAAACCAAAGGGTTTACTGTGGTTTGGAAAATGCATTCAAATGTGTTGCATTCAAGCCATGCAACAATACCCAAATGCTGTTGTATCAAGAAAACTGGATGCAAGACTAATGTTCTTGAACGTGGTTTGATTTAGATCATTCGAGTGTTCGTGCATGTGTTCACATATAAAATGTAACACAGGATATGTACACACACACACACACACACACACACACGCGCTTAATATTGGTGAAAAAAAGAACCGAAAGAGCCAATACTTAACAATGGTGCACTTTTGAGATGCTTGACGTGAAGAGTACTACGCATTAGGTTCAACCTGAAATTGCTTGTGAATGGAATTAATAACCAAAATAGTAAATGTTTCACTAACAAGCAGCATGGGAGTGGTCAAAGCATAACAAGACCGTTACATTAAGTACATCTGGATACTCAAATTTGATTGATTGTAAATAGAAACTACAAACTGAAACTGGAAAGAAGCACTGAACAGTACAGCTCAGAAACCAATAATTCACTTCTCTGGGTTTAAGTCAAATGTTTTCATGAAGGATTCAGAACCTGTAGTGAATGTGGTAGTGAAACCCTAATCACTAAAAACAAGAGAATAACATTGCTACAGTCAATACGGCACAGCTGCTAAGTGTACCGCTAGGGAAGTGCCGCTGCTGGGAATTAATACAATTCATTATTTAGCTATCGACAGCAAGCAAGTGATTAATTATCAAGGACAACCCAAGCTTTCATTTACATAGCAAAAAATGAAAGACTGTCTAAATGACACAAACATTAATTATAAGCCAGTGCAAGACTTAAATCACGACAGAATTCTGCAGTCCCTGCAAATATGTCCATGTACAAGTAGTACAATACACTGCAGGTAATTTATGGCAAGCAAGTGTTATTACCTTTCATTGTAACATTTACACCAGATGCTAGAAATAACCCTCCAAACCGGTTGTTGAAAATCTGATTGCCTTCTAGTGTTGCTGTGGCATGATTTGTAATTTCAATACCTGTTAAATAACAAAAAGAGGTTTACACACATGTTGTTCACCAAGATTTATAACAGAAAAAAAACAGAAAAATAAGACTTGCCTTAGTCCTTCAAGAACAAAAGTAAATGCAAATAAATAAAATAAATAAACAAATAAATAAAAATACAGACCTGCTGCAAAGCCATCGAATATTCTGTTCTTGCGCAACACAGGATGGCTATTGGTGCTAATGAGCACACCAGCCTGTGCGTTTCGGAAGATATCATTCTCTTCAAGAAGCCCTGGGACAAGCCAAAACAGAATTACAGACTCGCTATGAGTGTGTGTCAAGCTGAAACATGAACTACAAATCTGAACATTTATATTCAGTCTAGGACGATTTTTCATAGAAATTTTTAGGAAGTGTGGGCCAACAAAGGACAAGACGCAGGAGCCTTTACGAAAGAACTATACCCTTCCCTCCAGAAAAAAAAAAAAAAAAAAACATGTTTAAAATGTATTTATTAGCATCAATAGGATTAAAACACAAATATTTCTACAGCACAAAAAAGGCTTAACTACAAATAAATGATATGCATGGTTTTAATAAACAGTTACATAATCATGTTGAAAACCACAGTTTCAAATATAGAAGACATCCGAGTACATATTTACCTCTGCCTCCATTAAATATACAGATGCCTCCATCTCTCCCATCATGAATTTTGTTTCTTCTGAGAGTGGGATTACTGTCTGTTTTAATCCAAACCCCTGCCATTGCATTGTCAAAGATCTCATTATCTTCTATAAATCCTAAACCTGTATATAAAAAAAAGAAAAAAGCTAAATTAACACAGCAATTTTAAAACATCTATAAATACCTGCATGATTTCAAGCACGCACACCCCTGAGAAAGAAATGCTAACTCTGCCATCGGCAGGAAGAAAATGTACCCACCAGAGTTGTAAACTAGAATTCCACCATTCTGCCCTCCCCAGATTTTATTCCGTCTGATCTTGGGGTTACTTCCAGTTCTAGAAAACAAAAAATGAAACCCATTAAAAGCAAAGAGTACAACAAGTAACAAAGTATGTGTTATATTTAGGGCTAGAAATTCAGTCGTTTGTTGAGTGCCCAAAATCTTTATAAACCAGAAACCCTTTGAAAAGGAATTTTTTTTTTTTTTAGCCAAGTCAGATTCTTCCTTAAAACATCATGAAACCTGTTAATTGTGTATTTTAACTGATTTTTTTATTCGAAAAAAGTCAGAGACCAAGTTCTTGGCAAGAACGGCAGACACGAGCAGTCTCTCACACACTCAGTGAAAAAGATTGATACCTACCTGATTTGGACCCCTGAGTACATGTGGTTGTAGATGTCATTATCTTCCAACACTCCGTGTCCATTGTCGTAGAAGTAAACTCCCACCTATTAAAACGCAAGTGTCATTGTTTCAAGCACAAAAGACAACACATGTTTTATAAATCATCAAGAGGACATCTAAAAGGTTGTATACCTGTTTTCCACTGTGTATTCTGTTTCTCCGTAACACTGGCGTGCTCCCCGTTGTAACCCATACACCTGCCAGAGTATTACTGTACACCTCATTCTCTTCAATTACACCTTGTCCCTTTTCGTGCTGTGAAAACAAATATTGAAATGGAGAATTCAAATAGATAACCATTTCAATAAATTCAACTGACTATTACAAGGCTTTATTTCTTACCTATTATCAGTGCTCTTAACTGATTAAGTAACACTGCAGGATGAAACAGTTGGGTAACCTGGGTTTTCCAGCATTTAGAAGGGCTGCATTTTGCACTTGAGGGAATACATTGCCATTGAGGTGAACCAATAGAGTATATATTAAATAAATGCACATTAACCAATCGCTGCTCTGGATAAATAGAATTTCAGTACAGCGCCATCCTCATGCACAAAAACAGGCAAGTATAAAATGACTTAATACAGAATTATAAAAATTGTAATACAAGTATTGAAGGTGGACCTACCACATAAATGCCTCCGTGCTGCCCATCATGAATTTTGTTGTGTCGAACAATAGGGCAACTGTTTGTTCTGATTTGTATGCCTGCTAACGCATTGCCATAGATGTCATTTCCTTCTATAAGGCCTCTTCCATCTCCAAATATGTAAACTCCACCTTGATTGCCATTAAAAATGGCATTGCCCCTGGAAAAATAAGGCAAATGACATTAACTATCTACAAACATGATGAATCTCAATGACACGTACATTGCAGCATTTATACAAAATGTATAGAAGTAGTTAATCCCAGAAATTAAGCATAAAACTGTGTTGTGAATGTTCTTGACTAGTTTAATACATACTGCATTAAGTTACCCTTGCATGTTTCTTTCCAATTCTCAACAGACCCCACCCCATCTTAAAACTTTGTTTTTAGGAAGTGGTCTCAATTTGATTGATAAAAGCACTGTCTACATTACCAGTGAATTTTGTTTCACATAAACAAACGTCCTCTTTTGCATGCAAAAGAAAGAACGAAAGAACATAATCATGGCAGGCAAACATACCTAATTGTTGGATCGCTGTTGGAAGTTATCCATACACCTGCAAAGTTGTTTGCATAGATTTTGTTCTCTATGAACTGGCCTCTTCCTTTTTCATGGACATAGATCCCTCCAGTCTGCCCATGGTGAATTTCACACCTGACTACCGTAGGGTTTGCATAGGCTTTCACCTCGAAACCGGCAATTCGGTTTCTGTGTATGTTGCAGCTTTCAAAGTAACCCTAAAAGAGAAATCAATTTCACATTAGTCACTAATTATATGCAATTTGGCATTTAATTTTCATTGGACCCCAGAATCTGACTTGCGCAGAAATCTGTAGCACAAATGTAACTATCTTTAACAAACATTTTCCACCACCTCATACTTCCATTAAAATAAAATTGAATATAGTTTCAAAAACTCAAAACAGATACTAATAAAGTAGGGCTAGTATATTCTCTTGATCTTCCACCACTCTTTAGATGTAAAAGACTTGTTTCATGTAGATCAAAAGGATTCGAGAAGCATGCAGAATGTGTATTTTAATATTAAGCAACATTAATAGCTAAAGGACTGCCACATCTACAAGATCATAATGCTGCACTGTAGTAAAAGATAGCACGAAAAGCCAACATTAACACACAGAATCATCACATGATACAAGAGCATCTGGACAGAAGTTGCTTCGTTCTATCTAAACTGACAATGCGAGTGCGGTGGTCAAATGGTTCGTGTCATTGTACATGGGGCTCTAAGTTGAGCTTTAAGTTAACATAATTGCTGCTCTACAGCTAACACTTACAGTAAGTCATGAACCCAAGCGTTGTGTTCTGCTTACCATGCCATGATCGAATGTAAAAACACCAACATCTCGCCCGTGGTGAATGTGATTCCTTCGGATGATGGGATTGCCGTGGTTTTTTACCCAAATTCCAGCTAAAGCGTTATTGGAGATTTCATTATCTTCATATATGCCCTGAGGAGACAAACAGCAGTTAATCCACCTGAAAGCAATAATTATTATTATGTATCCACTTCTTTAGCACAGTGGTTTCACCTGTACCCGTAATTGGTTGTTTTTTCTGGTTTGAGTTGGATTAAATCACCTCCCAAACAGCTGGCCAGCTAATTCAGAAAACATTTAGATATGTGAAATAATTGAACAATGATTATGCCAATTTAAAAAATGTTATAAATAAAATAAAGATTGTGAACTCCTTAACCACAAGCTTACCTGTGCATGATCGGTTATGTACAATCCAACATTTTCACAGTCACTGATGTTACAGTGTTTGATGGTAGGACAAGCTCCTTGGCCACTGACACAAACCGCTGAGCCCACTGCAAGAACATAAGAAAGTTTCACTTGTAGTGAAGACAGACCAAAAAAAAAAAAAAAAAAGCGCAAATGACATATTACAGAATACAAAAAATAAAACAATCTTAAACATTTGTTTCAAATCACCACATATAAATGCAATACTTTTTTTGGTTTTAATGGTTTAAAATAATATATATATATATATATATAGTATCTCATTTGTGCAATTCTTACATTCTATAAAATGGGAGTTGCAGAGTTGCAGTAAGGGCTATGTTGAACATACAAGCACTCATGTTTATAAATGAAAAGTGTTTCAAGCCCAGCATGAAGGGGACACCGACCTGTGCATGTGCTGCGGATGATACAGTGGTCTATTACTGGGCTGCAGTTTACTGTGATCTCCAGACAGTGGTGTGCATTGTGATGCTGGGCCGATTTGTCATCAGGGTTGAACTGTTGAAATTAAAACAAATACATTTAAAACAAATACATTAAAAAAATGTGAATCCAACTTAAAACATCTTACCTCAAGACAAACATTGACACTTGGGGGGTGGGGGTAGACCAGCATTGTTGACAATGCAATGGAAGCCACTTACCCGAATTGTCATGTAACCAACATAAGCATCCTCAGATCCCTCCATAAAGACAAATGTGGAATCTCTAGTGTTTTCAATAATGACTTTATCTGATACTTTTCCTGGTGCTATGATAAAAAAAAAAAAAAACACAACATAAATGACACGCATTTAGCAATGTGAATTCATTTAAAAGTAATCTACTGTTACACAAATGTATCTTTAATTTAAAAATGGAACATTTACATTAAAATCTTAAAAAAAACCAAATGGACTACAGGGCCAATTGATCTTCCACATGACTAAACATCACATTTCCCAGGATTGCAGAAATGGAAATGCACCCTACCAACCAGAAACGTTTGACAATTGTGTTTTCACTCCTTAGCTGTTCCTCTGTGACCAACATCTGAGACCAACTTAACTTTACATACTGTACTTGAAACAATAGAAAGAAGAATTGCACTTTATGAAGTGCCATGCATTAAAAATGTTGCCTACAGGATTTAAAAAAAGTAGCCCAAAACCTCAAACAGTTAACCCTTTGCAGTCCATTTATTAAGTGCGTGTCAGGCGCGTCAGGTCCAATTTATTTTCACACGTGCAGTTCATTTTAGATTCGCTGTTTAAAAGTATTTTTTTTTTCACAGTCAAACGGGTTTAAAAGGCCCTGCATATCAACAAAGCACTCACTAGGCATCTCCAGCAACGCCCCACCCTTTCGTTCGCTATAGCTTTCACATATGCTAAGAAATAAATAATAGTCGTACATACCGATCAATCATCTCCTGATCACTTGTTTTTATCACCAAATGCCTCAATAATGCAATCCAAGTCATTATTTTATTACTATAACATCTCAAAAAAGCTCTGCAAATGTTTGTGATATTCTCTGAGCGCTGATTCAATAGCAGCCAGCTTGTTTCCTTATGGCTGCCGTTATCTGGTGCCAGGGGCAAGTATGACTATTCATGAGATACGCCCTTTTTTTTCCGGCTTGTCTCGGCTCCTGTCGCTCCCACTCGGCCACTGAATGGTTTTCTCGGCTTTTTCCGGAGAAAAAACGACTAGAAACCCGTTTGTGTCTTTTTGATGATGTCGGACAGGGTCCGACATTGGACCGGATAGGAATAATTGCAATGTCGGACCAGGTCCGGCATAGGACCGCAAAGGGTTAAATGCATTTCATGACATGCCAATTTTCTACTTTGACCTCAGGCCTTACTTCCACTTCCTCTCTTCGTGAAGCCATCTGGCTATTTTAAAGCCAACTTGTTCAGTCTGTACAAAATAAACTCTTCACCACTGCACAGCCTATGCCTGCATGGAAATAATGTAAAAGGATGAACAAAACCATACCTGCACCGATCATTGTGATTGGCGATTCAATGTAAATCCACTCATCAGTGTAGATACCCGAGTGAACAAATATCAGTCCATCAAAATGAGCTTCCTGGACACCTCCTAATGCATCTTCAATGGTATCATAATACTGAAGGAAAAACAAGCCAGTCAGGAGGAGGTAGAGGAAGAGGAGGCAGAGGAAAAGGAGAAGGAGGTAGTACATGTGGTGGAAGTTGTCAAATATTTTATTTTACCAAGGCACATTGTTTCTAACTAGAATCAGCTGTCTGGCAGACAAATCGCAGTTTGATGACAAACACTGCTGGTTTAGAAATATGCATTGGGGACTGCTATGTTGTAGCTTCTCATCAGCTGTCTCGGTGCCTCCAAGAACAAGCATTTGATTTACTTTAAAACTTTAGTGAATACATATTTTATTTTTTATTTACGCTTACATTTTTTAAATCTCCCTGACTTTCTCAATATTCTTTCTGCTAGAAAGCAGGACACACATTAGTAGGAACTTGTTAACCTGGACAAAAACTACATCTGTGTGAAAGTGTTATCACACAGATTCTTAGAATCACTATAATCACATTTAATGGAAGCAAAAATACTCCACAAAAAATGAACAAGATAGATAAAGATGTTTAGGGGAATAAACTAACATTGCAATGAAGCTTAACCTTTAAAATTACTTTACAAATCAATCATAAAAACACAAATACAATTAAAATAAAAACACACTTACAAGCATATTTTCTCTTCCTTTATATCTGGCAGGGTTACTGTAAAAGTGTTCTGCAAACCCTGGCTTTACATGTGCTCCCTTATACTGAAAACAGGAGACAACTTTGTTTAAAACCTTTGATACATACAAAAATAAACTGCAACATATTGGCTATGAGGCGTTCAAAGAACCACGTTGAGAGAGAAAGAGACCCACAAAACACACACTACAGTAATGTGAGGAGTTGCAGGGTTAAAAGATGTGTTTCTGCTGTAAAAGAAAAAACGGTTTGTTCTAGCAATTTGTTAAAACCAACCAATGAGACCCTAGTGGTGATAATGTCATTTTATTAGTAAGCTTGTGTGTGGTTCACTCTCCCAGGACAGTTATCAGAATGTCTATGCTATACATTTGTATTTGTTTAAATTGGGACAGTTATTTTCCACCGGTATTAAAACATTTTTCACCAGAAAGTTACGCAAAAGTAATAAAGTGAAACCAAGACTGACATACCAATTGTTGAAAGCTATCTTTCCAGGGATTTGGATGTTCATATTCCTCTGGGTTAATCTGATAGAATTTACCAGGTTCTGGATGCATCATTGGACGTGTATATTCAAACACTTCCATGTATAACCTTTTCCTGGTTTCCAATAAAATGACAGTTGTTACAATTTCAGAAATGTATTTTTGGTTTGCAAATCTCTGACATTGCATAAACCCTGAGACAACAGCAGGCAGCTGCTCACTTACCACAAAATGGGGTCATTCGCTAACTCACTGAAGCGTTTACACACACAAGCTGCTCGACAGAGATCCTGTTCCAGCAGGTAGGAGAAAATTTTTAAAACCACCTCATCTGGTAGCTTCTCTTGGAGATACTGCTCTGCTGGAGCAGCTATAAAATGAGAAATACAAGTCAATTCAAGTAATTGTGTCACTGCGATGGAAAGAAAAGTGACTATTACAATGGGCATACATATGTTAAGAAAACTGACAGGTATTCTATCTTGCTCATGAGTGGGATTTTGAACTGTAAATTACTACACTAGCGGGAAAAAAAGCAAACTATTTCTGTGCCAGCTATCCTACTCAAGAAGCCTTTAGGTGTAAAAACGATTTAGTTTTCACTAAACTAAACTGCACATGTGCAACTTTTCATCTCCCTCTCTCTTATCCTGGTTGCGTCCAGTTCCCTTAGTCCCACCTCTTTCCACTCTATTGGCTTCCGTCCTCCCTAGTACTTCGTAAAGCCAAAAGCTATTGGCTGATCTCGACTACAATTATACAAAATGTGCCAATTAAAGACATTCTATAAATTGGCACATTTCCATCACACTATCCAACAATCAAGACGTTCATTTGACAAGCCCCATTATCATAACATCTACTATTATCATAACGTCTATTATAATTACACAATTTTAAACCATCAAAAAGGAAACCTGCCGAACATCTGGAACTTACAAATGAAAAGAAACACAAATCTGGATGTCAAACGGAAGGAAGGCGACAAAAAAATAATCTTAAAAAGTCCAATAAAGTAGACAAGACTCAAATTTAAATTATTATTTCTGTAAAAGTGTGTGTTCTGTTTTCTGTTAATGGTGTACCAAGTAGGCTACAGTAAAAAAAAAAAAAAAAAAAAAAGAAAAAAAGAAAATGCTCTAAAATCATTTAGTTTTAATTCTTTTACTATTTTTAGACTGTGCTGTAATGTGTAAAATGCAGAAGCATGATTTATTTTGTGTTACTGGTAGGCTAAAATAAGAGTGTGCTACAGGTATTCATTTGATTTTACAACTATATAGCCCTACCGTACAGATTACAAAAATATTTTTTTAAAAAATCAGACAACTCATGTCCAGTTTAGCGACGGACTGTTGATTATGAAAACCTTTTTTGATTTGGAGGTTAAGGTGTGTGTGGGAGGGGGGCCCACAAAACCTGGCGCTGGCCCTGTGTGACCCCACCCACATTCACACACCAGCAATATATTAGAAACACATTTAAAAACACTGAGCAAACCTGGGAGGTCTTGTGACTTTCCGGATACTCTGGCACGTTTTGCTCGATGGCCAAAGTTTTCTGTAGTAGATGTGGAAGCACCCTAGAATAACACAAAAACGCACAGTCAATACCGCAACTAAACATTTCCAACAACGCCACATCCAGGGTACTGTAGCTATTCTCTGAATAGCCAACAAGCCCCATGAATGGGGTTATAAAACTATACAGTTGTAGTCAAAAGTTTACATACCCCAATGGAAATTTAGAATTTCTAGAAATTTCTCAAATTATAGGAAAAGTCTTTTGTGGTAAAAGTTTTGCTTTTGTGAATTATTAAATTAATAGCTAGTTGAGGCACCTTTAGCAATAACCTCTTTGAAAGGATTAGGATATTTGACAATGAGCTTTCGACATGATTTTTGACCATTCTTCAACGACAATCAGCGTGACCAAATAGCTCTATTTTTGTTTCATCACTCCACAAAATCTTTTACCATAACTCCTATCCATCATTCAAATGCCGTTTTGCAAACTTCAAGCGATTGTCCTTGTGTGTGGCTTTTTCCTTGGCCTGTGACCATTGAGACCTTCATGCAATACTCAACCTATGGTTGAAATGGAAACCCCAGTCCCACTTGCCGCCAATTCACTTTGAATATCTTTGGCAGTCAATCTCGGATTGTTATTAACCTTCCTCACAATTCTTCTACTTGTTCTTGGTGAAAGAACCTTCTTTCTACCAGACCATGGGAGCGTTGTGACAGTACCATGAGTCTTGTACTTCTTGATAATAGAAACAATAGTTGAAATTGGGATACTCAAATTCTTGTAAATCTTCTTGTATCCTTCTCCAGCTTTGACAATAAATGTTCTGCCTAAGGTCTTCAGATAGCTCTTTACTTTTTCCCCACATTGACTTCTTGGTAATGACAGTAATCATCCTATGCCTAACTTTTATACTCTAAAAATGTTCACCTACAATCCAGCATTTTCTAGACTTTTCTAAAATTAGGTTCTGCATTATCATATTGAAATTTCTAGCACTTTGTAGACAATACTATCGAAGCATCAAAGGGTATGAATACTTCTGAATTTTGGAGTTTTACAAAAAAATTGCGGAATTATTTCTTGTAACTTTTTCTTCATCCACAAAAGCAAAACTTTTATTGCAAAAGATTTTTTCTAAAATTCTTTGTTTGAGACATTTCTAGAAATTATAAATTTCCATTGGGGTATTTAAACTGTATGTATATATACAAAATGTAACAAAAAGAGATTACATTTATCTGCAAATATAATGGTTTTATGAGTATCTTGCATGATTAATTTGTATACATCATTTATAGTATTTTCATACCTGTAAATCAGATGATATGGTATGTAAAATTTTAATTAACGCAAATATTAAATACTGCATCAAGTCACTGAAAATGTGTATGTGTAAAAGGGTTAGAAAATGACAAACCATTCCCCTCCCCCCCCCCCCCACATATCAATAGTATTCTTATCCAATACTTAAACTTTGATATAAAAAAATCCACAACTAATGCAGGATGCATGCTCTATGAGCTGCATGTTTTTTGTACCTCCATGTTGTTCTTTGTGGGGCAAGCTGTTCGTTTTGGTAAGAGAGACTTTCTGCGGAGTTGGTAAGGACTATTCTGTGCACCAGGACCTGATTCTTCTGCAACCATATCTGCTGGAACTTCCTCATCTGTGAAGACAAAAATGCTTATTAAAACACCACTACCAACATATGTACATTGCCATTGTCCATTCCAAGTTAGTGTTAGATACTGTAAAAGTACTGTATGCCCCCCTCCATTGTAACAGGATGTCTCAATGGAGGAAAAAAATAAAATACAGGAAGCCAACAGATGCCATCAATGTACAGTCTACCAATTGAAGTCAGTTCTGACAGCACAAACTTAACTGTCAACATCCCGATTATTTTTTCAGGATCTAACAAAACCAGTTCTAATTAAAAGTTTTCGTTTGTTACTCTCAATACCCTAAGTCACTTTGAATGTTAAACGTAAGCGTTCAGACTCATTGACTAAAAGCGTTATACCTATACTGCTTCTCTGTTAACACTAGCTGTCAATCTCTACGAATTTCCTTATTCCCATCCTCCCGAGCCATTGATTTGTCAACATTCAGACTAAACCTGCCCCTGGGATCCATAGCAAACAGTTATTGGTTAGAAAACCGAGTAAATTTATCAAGTTCGAGTCTGTTGTAACTGCAATGCTGTTTGAGACTGGTGTGGCAGAATAGGGGGGAGGAGTCAGGCGAAGCACCTGGCTCCAATTTGTTTAAATGGGGGCCCTGCAAGCCAGGGAAACCCCGTAGTGAGTGCTGCTTATAGCCGTGAGGAGACCGATCTGATTGGAATCAGCACAGGTACTGTGGAGACCTGTATTGGATTGTGTGTGATGGGAAATGGCTTAGTCTTCAAGTAGTGTTAGGATTAAAAATCGGAAAGAAAACAAAGAAGTTTAGTTTAGCACTCCCGTTTGGAGTTAGGTTTTTGTTTTATTTTGTTTGTTCACTTTATTGTGTGAATAAAAGTACAAGCTGAAAACGAAATTCCTCTGTTGGGTCAAATAACTCGTACACAACGAACCCGAGCGCCAAAGGTGTTTAAAAAAAAAAAAAAGTGTCAAATTTGAAGGAATATGGTCATTTTCTCTGAAATATGGGATCAGGTTACATTAAAATAGGCATACATTAAAGTTTTAAAAAAAAGGTTTGAAAAACATTAAAAGAAAGCTATACAAAAAGCAAATACCATTAGCAGAACAGGGTTACAGCTTTTTGCATCCATTATTCATTATCCACTATTGCTTAACTTAAATATTTAACAATGGCCCTGATGACTGGTCTCTGAACACTTCACGCATCTTAAACATGGTCTGCTTCAGTCAAAGCACCAACTGTATAATGTATTTTTAAATTAGGCCAACGAAAAAAAGTTCATCTGACTACTGTAAAACAAGAACATTTCGCGAGTAAAATGTTTGCTAATTTCGCGTTTATTAAATCTGCAAAATTAATGTTCCATGAAATATATTATTCATACATGTGCCGTACATTAAAAAGGCACAAACATTTATTACAGCAAAAATGGACCTTGAAGGCCATTAGCGAAATTAAGTTGCCGCAAAAAAAGAATCCTGTTTTACAGTACGTCTGTCCTGATGGGGCTCTTCAATATGGTATGCCCAGTTTTTTTTTTACAGTACAGTAATTAGCACCTTCATACAATCTCATAATTAGGGCTGTAAATCTACGTTTAATTGACTACACGTTTAAACCCATTGTTAATCCGGTCATTTAACTGTTAAACTGACAAATTTAATGTTTCACTCATTTCATATTTTTATATTTTACTTCCAATATTTAAGTCATATTTTAACCTGTTATTCAAAGCGCGTACCATATACATCCACTTAGACAAACAATGGTAAACAAAAGCATTAAGGAGGACTAAGTTAGCACTAAAATGTAATATATTTTAATAGCATAAAAAAACAGTCGATTTTACAACGTACCATTTCTCCAGAAGCTCCATAAAAAGTGTGTGTATCCAACATCGAAAAAACATTAAATTAAACTTAACAGTGACAAGACTACATTTTTAGTTTCGTTCACTTGTATTTTGTTGGCAGGAAACAAAACATATTCAGAACCAAAAACCTTTATTTTTTTTCATTAAAAATCAAAGCCGTTGTCTGATACAATACTAGTTCCCAGCGTCCCTCCCCTTCACAGCGGCGCTTGCACATTCACGTGAAAAAATAAAGACTTCATTTCCCAGCATCCCTCTCACGGCTTCTCGGTTCAGCTCGCTTGAATAATTAAAAGCTGTTCTGTAATTGCAGACATCCTGTTGAACACACACAATAAAATATGGACAAAAGGTGTACGCACTTTGTAACAGACATCTTATTCGCCATTCTTTAAATAAATAAATAGTAGCTACATGTTTTTCTTTTCCAATGTGTTCGTGTTTTACTGTGGCGTGAATGGAGCCGTGAGGTGCCTTAATCACACAGGTTATTCACTTTACTGAAATAACGTACAGTACTAAGACTAGGAATGGAATTCGTGTTATTTTGTTCTGATTACCTCTAGGCCAGATTATTCATAAACATGCTGTAAATTTCCACTGCTATGCTGATGATTCACAGTTATACATCTCTGATAGTAGGCTCTCAGCAACAAATTGATTTATCAAAAATACATTTGGGGGACTTGACTCCTAATTTGAAGTCTGAAGTGAGAAATTTGGGTGTTATTTTTTATTCTACTTTAAGTTTCGAGTCACATATTAAAATGTTTACAAAAATTACAAAAGTATGTTATCTAAGAAACATTGCCAAAATTAGATCATTTCTGTCTTTATCTGATGCTGAAAAAGTAATCCATGCTTTTATTTCATGTAGACTGGACTACTGTAATGCTCTTTTTTCTGGACTTACTAGCCAAGCTTTATTAAGGCTGCAGCTTGTGCAAAATGCAGCTGCAAGGGTCCTTACCAAAACCAAAAGGAGAGCACATATAACTCCTGTACTTGCTTCTCTGCACTGGTTTCCAGTGAAATATCGAATTGATTTTAAAATTCTTTTGCTTACATTTAAAGCACTAAATGGAATGGCACCAGATTACCTCTCAGAGTTGTTGTCTCTATCAGCCTCGGCGTGCATTGAGGTCGACTAATAGTGGCCTCCTCTGTATTCCGAGGGTGAGGCTCAGGAGGAAAGGAGAGGTTGCTTTTTGTGTTCGTGCTCCTCAGCTGTGGAACTCTCTCCCCGACCATGTCAGAGGTTCACCTACAGTAGCTACTTTTAAATCTAGGCTTAAGACCTATTTTTATAATTTAGCTTTTTGATTTTATTTATTGTTGTTTTTAGTTGTTTTAAATTGTCTTATCTCTTTTTGCGATATATGATGGTTTTTTTTTTTTTTTTTTTGTTTTATTTTTTTAACTGTAACTGTTCAACTTATTCATCAATTCATGCCGTTTTATTAACTTTGATTTTAATCTTTGTGTTCTGTTACCTTCTTTTTTGTTTTTTGTGCAGCGCCTTGAACCTTGTGGTATGAAAGGCGCTCTATAAATAAAGATTATTATTATTATTATTTTATTTTTGTGATTTCCGTTTTTACCGTTTAAAAAAAATGTAATTAGGTTAATTTAAAACGCACACTGCAGGCAAAGTGAACAACACAAAACTGTACACCTACAGGCTTCTAGTTTTTTCATTTGGTTTGCGTTCGTCTTCATTGGATTAACTATTGTTTTATCTAATTGTATTGAAAAATTATATTGTTAACTTTAAAAACAGGTTGTATTTTTTATTCATTTTTTTTAGTGCAGTGTGGGGTGCTCCAAAGCAAACAGATAGGCATGTTTCATAACTTATTTTTGAACTCGATCAATTCTATATTACTGCTATGCTCATGGTTTCACTACCATAAATCTTTTCTGTGTGAACACTGGGATCGTACTGTTCAAAGTGACTGCTGTAATAGCAGCCTGTGTGAGGAGTACTTTTTGTGCTGTAATACAGACACTAAATTGTCTGCAACATTGTCTAATTGTTTAAGTCCTTAAAAAGGTTTCTATTTATTTTCCATGATTGCATTTATTTAACGCACTTGAACGGTGAATGATTTTCACCGATTCAGCCCTTCTCGTTGTTTATCCCTTACAGAATACCCCGTCTAATTTATAACCCAGCTACAGAAACCGTCCCCCCGCCACCCATTCCCTCATTTTTGAAACCAGTTACGCCACTGCCTGTACTGACAATTAGTTTCACATTTCCCCTTCAAATATGTAAATCAAGCGTAATGCTCTACTGCCAAATGAATTTTTTTCGTGCAGCACTTAATTCCACGTTAATATTCATTTAATTCCGTGATTCCGTCCGTGTTCTCGTTAACACGGATTCCATAAAGCCCTATAAGACCTGAAAAAAGGCAATGAGATGGAGATACACAACAACGCAGGAAGTTGGTCTGTCCTTAATTTATGCAATATGTATTTAGAGTGATCACATGGAAGAACAGGTCAGGTTTCCTTAAAAGGGGAAAACCATAGAAAGGGAAACATATCTTTGCGGAAAATTGCAAAAATAATTCAATATATTTAACTGTTAAGTTGCATTTAAAAACGTATAATACAAATTAAAACGAAAATATTTTTAATCCACGTTTACCGTTTAAACCCTTACAGCCCTACTCATAATAAAACTACAATCAAACCTGCTCATGCAACAACCTAACAATGACATTAAATCACTTCCCCCAGATGCTACTTTAACTTGCATTTCGTTCTCACACTTGCCTGGGAACTAGGTAGCTTCAATGTGTCTGTTTCGTGTTGTGTTGTTCTTTCCCTCTAACTTAACAGAATGTTCTCAATTAGGATGTGGTGGCTTAAGACTTAAAGGCAAACCTTTAAAAGGAAAATAAACACATTCAAAGAAACATTCAAGCCATACTTGAGTATGAAAACAACGTGCGCGGTAAATCGAAAAAGATCTTATGCTTGTGTTGGTTTCAGGATGCAATGAATGAACACGTACCTGAAAGGCAGACACAGGCATTGAAATTTGCAAAGGATTTAAAACATTGTGTGACCTGAGACAGGCAAGCATTACTTTCACAAATTATTTTTTTTGTAAATGTATTATCTAAATGAATGTTATTAAATTACATACTTCCTTTTATTCATATTACATCTTCTGGTTTTTACAGTGTATGTAAGACATACATAATTACAGGAAAGCATGTCAGAGACAGAAAATTCATAAGTTATGTAAGAGACCACTATTAGACTGTCCCTTGAGTGGTCTCTTAATACAGGTTTGACTAATTTCAAAGAGAGGCAGCAGTTAAATTGATTGATCGCCATGGCTTTTACTTTGCAAGCCTCAAAATAATAATTATTGTCCTGGTACAATTCACTATACACAGTACAATTACAAAAAGGACAAGTGCCTGATCATTTCCACATGGCTATTAATGGAGAAATACAGCCAAAATGAACATAGCTTCTTTGTTTTCTCCAAATCCCCAGTTCACAGAAATACAGCCCACAGTGTCATCACATTTTGATTCATCACTATGGGAGATCTTTTTAGTTGGCAATTCATGGTCTACCATGATCGCTATCTATATGTAGTCGAGGCTGGAAATAAGCCTCCTATTGCACAGCCGTTTCATCCATTCCAGGTTTTACTACGCGCTTGATTAGCCAGTGTATAGGTAACAAGCTCAGCGGGTCTTATTAAACTCATAGTAAAACCAGGAATTGATCAAATTGCTATGCATCATTTCCAACTCTAAAAAGGTTTTCTGGTTCAGTAACTAATACATTTCACAGGTTTTTCTTAAGTTGTTTAAATAATATTTTGCTTTATAATGTCCCATTCAGAGGTTCTCCACCCTAATGCATTGAACAACCCACATTATTTCTTGAACCACCAACCTTCAGATGAAAACAGTGCATCAGACAATGGATGAAAAGCAAAAACTTCATTACAAAATTCCCCAAAACTGAAGAAACATCTGATGGCCGATTTGGGTTTTAATTTTATAACTCAGCTATAAATTATTATTAGCAGACGCCCTTATCCAGGGCGACTTACAATTGTTACAAGATATCACATTATTTTTACATACAATTACCCATATACTGTTTTTTTTTTTTACTGGAGCAATCTAGGTAAAAAGTACCTTGCTCAAGGGTACAGCAGCAGTGTCCCCCACCTGGGATTGAACCCACAACCCTCCGGTCATGAGTCCAGAGCCCTAACCACTACCCCACACTGCCACACCTATTATAGTTGATAAATGCTCACATTACTCAACTATAAAATTTACAAGCAACAACGATCTTACTCTAGTCTAGGCATGTCATCTTAAAATACATACTAGCCTATTAAAAATCCTGTAGACTTGATATATCATTAGCCAGCACTTTTAATGGTCCATTAATAAGAATCATTGGCTACTAATGGAAAAATCCAACCTATTGTTAAAAAACACATTGTATTAAAATTGGCAACAGCTCAAATGGTTTTATTTCTCAGTCAGAGGTAAGAATGCAACAGTTATGAATTCACTTAACACTGAATTATAAAATCTAAATAAAAATAAATAATATTTTTATTTAAATATATATATATATATATATATATATATATATATATATATATATATATATATATATATATATATATACACACACACACACAGTACTAAAGAACACGTTATCATAACCCTAGTTCCCGGAAATAGAAATGTAACCATGACTGTATGGGTATTTACCTCAAAAGACCCCAAACCTGAATATTTTATACCAAAGCTGCTCCACAAGTCCACGACGCAGTCATGGCCCACCCCCGAGGGCACAAAAGACACTGTGCTCACAGATCTCAGCATAATTTTTCCTTCAAGCCTGCTGCAATCATGGATGCAGCGACCTTGAAGGTTAATGGTTACATTTCTATTTCAGGGAACCAGGGTTATGATAATAACCTCAATGTTCCCTTTCAAGCACGAAATGTAACCATTACCGTATGGGTGAGTGTACCAATGCTGTTGCAAGGGCAAGACTGAAGGACTGGAATGCTACAAGAATAAGGCAAAGCTACCTTGTGTGTTACTATTCGGAACCCCAGTAACAAGTAGCTAGGCGAAAAAACTGAAGTAGAGTTTCACCTCTATGCCTGTGTTGTAAGGGTCAACTGGGAAGCTGCCTTTAACGCTAGTTCCAAAGCCAGGGTTTTGAGGATCCGTGACATTGTCTGTAGAACCTAGTGAATGTATGGGGAGTAGCACACACCGCTGCATTGCAAATGTATTTGACAGATGCACCCTGGAATAAAGCCCACGAAGTTGCCATGGTGGAATGGGCAGTGAGCTTTTCTGGAGGGAGCAAGATGGCCAGCTCATATGCAGTCTTGACTGTTTACTATCCATTTGGACAGCCGCTGCTTAGACCGGGCTTAACCATGGAACCTGGCCTCATAGCAGACAGAAAATTGTTCGACTGCCTCCAACTTTTTGTCCTGTCAATGTAGTACGCCAGGGCCTGAACCAGGCAGAGCATATGGAGCTGTCGTTCTGTCAGACTGGAAAGGAGGTGGATGGAAAGCATCCAATGCCACCGACTGGTTGACATGGAACGCAGAGATAGTCTTCGGCAAAAACGCAGGATTGGTACGGAGCGTGACCTTCGTCTTGGCCTCTGTAAAAATTAAGCAGGCTTATCCAAGACGTCGAGTTAGCCACAAGTGCACATGAGCCATGGCATTAACATGCATAAACATAACTCACACATTTACAGTATTTACAAGTTTATTTTTAGGTAAATGTCTTTATGAAAACGGTTGAAAGAACTGCTGTGAATGAATCAATTACAGTATACAGTACTGTACACTCGGTACAACAAATAAGAATAAAATAACTACAGCATTTTTTACAAAAACAATCCAACCAAAAATTGTGAACAAATTGTTGACTACTTTTAGTCTAATTTGACGGCTTAAACAACAAAAGTTAACAAAATGTAAATTACACAGAATTAACTCTTAACAAAAACAATAATAAACTTAGTTTATTAACAAATCAAGCATTGTCGATTGTTTTTCGCATGCAAAAACACACGCTTTGAAAGTTATGCTGACAAGCTTGTTATCCCGAATAACCTGAGCTTTTAAAGACAATTGAATGAGAACTCATTTTTCACTTCTCACTCATTGTGAACTGATACTGTAACCAGCTGCACGTGGTAGTTGTGAATGAATGAGTGAATGAGTGAATGAATGAATGAATGAATGAATGAATGAATGAATACAGTTTCCAGCCAGAGGTCAGTCACGTGAAACGACAGTGTCGAGTTATCCACTAGTCTAATAGTTTTTATCCCTTCGGTAACAGTAAGTGTCGAGTTAAGAGTAAAGCGTGGCGTCAAATTAAGAGGCAGGATGCATATCATATGGAGAAAAATCTGGAACCAAGACTGTCTGTCGAATTAAGCAAAGGTTTCAAGTTATCCACCAGTCGAGTTAACCAAGGCTGACTGTATATACAGATAGAAGCAACAATGTACTTATCTGAACAAAGCTCTCCGATCATGTCAGTCTTGAAAGGAAAAATGGTGCCGAGATCTTTAGGAGGTAAAACACCCATACGGCAATGGTTACATTTCGTACTTGAAAAAGGAACTGAAGTCCAAAGACATGCTATAATTTTCCTCCAGGCAACTTCATGGTACAGTATATGCAACAGATGTTGGAGAATCAGATACCACAAAAGAAACACCTTTCATTGTTACAAAACACAAGAAAGCTATAAAATCTACTTAATTTCATTATGTACCTTTACAGCAGAAATAACTCATGCTTCAATACTTGAACCAGGAGTCAAGCAGTAAACCAGGCAACCCACAGCTTGAGCTCCAGCAGCTCTGTTTTGCAGCAATAGGCTAGCAGGTTACTGACAATTAACTGTAAACACGACACAGCTCACTAATCACCATTACTGCACGGAACACTGTTGAACACAAATTGAGTAAACTTACTTTAACATACCATTTACTGGCAAAATACTACAACAGACGTAAGAACAGTATTTATTTTAAAAGTTTAAATTCAGATCTACTGCGGCGGGGTTTGCATATTATTTCCAGGACAAGTAGTGAAAGGAGGGACACAACAACCACCAATTTACATTAAAAAAAAAAAACACAACATAGCACAATTGTCATATTTACTCTTCTTTATTTTAAACCTACAACTGCATCGGGAATGAGAGTACTGTAGATTTGCCAACGTACAGTGCACACAACGAAAACGAATACCAAGCTTACTTTAGAAAGAATTCAGTCAATAACCCTAAAAAAATGTGAGGAATGCGTACTGGCTTTTGAAGTGTGACAACTCTTTCTCAAAACACAGCTCTAAATACCGCGCCACACCGACAGGCACTCGTAAAAACCTCCGTGTAAATCAGTAACAACACACCAGTGCCAATTCTGCCAAACCATCTCCCTGCCAACAAACCCCATATGTCAGAGTGGGAAAGGGGGTGGGATAAACTGCACACAGCACTATCACAGCTGTAGTTTTGTTAGATAATTATTCACACTTAAATCCCAAACTGTCCCAATTGCTAAATTAAAAAAAATAAACCGGAATTTCATTACAAAAAAATGAAGGAATGGTTAAATCTGCCTGAAATGCAAAATGCACAGGCTCTTTACCAAAACCTTTATTGGAAATGAAAAGGGGAAAAAAGAAGTAAAACCGCAAGACACACACCACAAAAAAAAAAACACCAACAACGACTTCAGGGTTTATGGTTGTGTTTCATTAAATATAAATGTCATCCAAAGGCAACAGACATAAATCAAAGACTTGAACTCATTAACATCATTCTTTCTTGAAGCACAAGATGTCCCACAAAGCCATTCTAATACACTGCAAAGGAAAACACATGTTAAATTATTGTCAGCTTAGTGCTTACTAGACCCAGTCTGCATTTACTCTAGATGACACACACATGGATAAACATACTGTACATCTGTGTTTGATAGTAAAAGTATGCATGTTCATTTCCAAAATTAGAGAAAAAGTCAACTAGTTTAACCTCATGCAACACAACCTGCAAACACTTTAGTCCAAAAAAAAAAAAATCAACATATAGCCTAAATAAATACAAATTACACAACATGAAAATATTGGAAAGAGGCTATAATTTAAGCCCTGGACACTGTGCGATGTGATTAATAGTGACACGATTTTTCAGTCGCATCGAGCAGCGTGTTATGCTTTGCGATGTGATTTTACAGGACCGGCCGATCGATCGCAAAGTTTAAAACAGGTTTAATATTTTGTGATGCGATTCCCTCGCATCAGGCAGTGTGTCACACCCACTCGCAAGTCTCAAAGTCATCAACCAACGAATTCACCGCGTTCAGTCATAAGACTGGAGACAGACATGCATGTATTCTCTCTCTTAATACCGTATGTATGTATGTATGTATGTATGTATGTATGTATGTATGTATGTATGTATGTATGTATGTATGTATGTATGTATGTATGTATGTATGTATGTATGTATGTATGTATGTATGTATGTATGTATGTATGTATGTATGTATGTATGTATGTGAGACGCACACACACACAGTATTCCATTGGTTTGTATATAATGTCAGTGCAGATATCTTTTGAAAACAAGCCTTGACAGCCCCATAAACACTGTCCTTTTTAACTAGTCTATTTGCAAGGCAATTTTTGCAGGGGGGAGCACCTAATACACTGGTGCGACGTATGAGCTGGTGTGTCTAATATTAAACTACTGTACCAGTGCCACAATGGGATTACTACAGCCATGGTTATGTCTCACTTAACTTTCAACAACCCGATTTATTTGTTCCAGATCTATGGCTTTCAGGTCATGTTGCTAGGTAAAAACACAAAACCACTGTTCTAACTAAGTTTGAATTTCTTACTCTCAATAACTTTAGTCATTTTTTTATGTTAAAATGCAAGCTTTCTGACTCTTGACTGACCTCTCAAACGTCACAGCTATACTGCTTCACTTACTGTTAACACAATGGTTGTCAGTCTTTATGAATGTCCTTATTCACACCATCATGAGCCACTGATTTGTCAACATTCAAACTGAACCCGCCCCTGGGATCCGTACCAAACAGCTATTGGTTAGAAAGCTGAGTAGTAAACTTTTCAAGTCTTCCATTCTTTTTAACTGCATCTGGTTATTAAATGGTGCACCGTTTAGCTTATTTTTATTTATTTTTTTTGCTTTTTAATTGATGAAGCAGCACTGTTTAATACTTTTCTTTTAAATTCAAATTAATACAACAAATTTGTAAAGTCAATGCAGCGGGAACTATTGTCTAAGTATGGCTTTGAAAATAAATGTTCAGTAAAGTGAAGATGATATGTTCTTGAACTTGTTTGGGTACTTGATAAGCTAAAATAAAATAGGTTAATACAGATGTGATGTGCGATGTATAACTTGATTTTACGCTGTTAATTACTTTTAATTTTGAAAAACAAATAGTTTCTAGCAGTTTAACTAAAAACAAAAAACACTAAAATTTTGGGTTGTGTTATAGAAGGTTTGTTTGCTAGCCAGGCTTTCGAAGATTGTTTTAAACCTTCGAAGGTTCGTCAGGCACCATTCACGCACTGTTTTTTGGGGGGGGGTTTTCCCTCTGTTAACAAAAACCGTTTGACAATGTGTGCATACTATAAATCACACATTAAATGTCACTCACATCTGAAATTCAATCTTTTGATTCGTATAATGCATATTACTTAAAACAATTTTTATGGTGCTGCTGTCATGTATGGAGCAGGGTATAGTATCCAAAGCACTGGGGGGGTACCTATAGCGGTTGTAGTGCTTCAGTAAAATATGTACTGAATACCTAGTGTACAAGACAGCGTAAGAGAAGTGCTATGGTATAATATGTTTGAAACACATAATATACGCCAACACTAATAATTTCAATTAAAAAAACTGAGCACCGTCCGCCTCTCCCCCTCCAACTCGCGTTATCCCGAGGCAAACCTTTTTCTCCATTCGCCTTCGATAGCAAAGCGTTGTAAAGCTTAAGCTGTATTGAAACAAATGTCTCGAAACCCCTCTGCTGTTTGGGATTTTTTTGTTAACTGCCCAGACGACCAAAAAGTTAAATGCAAACTGTGGAAGCGACTGTTGATGTATCATGGAGGCACAACCAATCTCTTATTATTATCATAGTAGTAAAATGTGACTGACTGATAACCTGTTTGGAACAGTGACTGTTAACTTAAGTTTGTGCTTGCCCCCTCACCGTCCCACAAAAACACACAGAAATGTATTATAACTTAGGATTTTACTTGAATTAATTAAACAAAGAACACAATCAATTAGTGACTAATAATAATAATAATATGATTCATTAAATCATATAAAGATGTAATTCAGTCCAAACATACTTGTCATATGTCATGCACAAAAATTTAATGTATTAGTGTTTTAATTAAATTATACCAAATCTCATTTTTATTCACAATGAAGGGAAAACATAATACATGTTTTCATTATAAGCATTAAGGCGACACAGTATGTTCGCTGGTATGGAGACAAAGGTAATGTAATAGTATTGTTGCATTAATTTAAATATGTTTGTTACTGTGTGTGACTGAGGGCTTGTGAACTAAAAGGATATGTGTACTCTGTATATATGTTTGCTTTGAGGTTTAGAGTTAGGCTTTTTTTTATTTATTAATTTTTATTTGTATGTGCGAGACTTCTGCAGTTTAGAATTCAGGACCTTGCGCGAGTCCCTAGAAATCTACGGGATTTTTTCTAGCAACAGAACGTTGTGACAAAAGAAAAAAAAAAGTACTTGTCCGATGGGCAAAGTAGAATGGTAAAACTTCTTGTCCCTCACACAAATCTTGTGGTCCGGGGCATCCGGTGATATGAATTGCTCTCCCCTGCATCTCCAGCGGAATACAGAATTTAAAAAATACTTAACGTTTAAAAAGGACACCAATTCCAATATTCTACTGTAGAAAATAGACTTGTGAATTTCTATAGGAACAGTCAGATACAGCGAAAAAAAAAAAACTGTTTCTGGGGGAGCATCCCACTGAGAAAAGCTTGGTCCTTAAAAGGGTTAAAGCCTGTCGTCCAGGCTTTACTGTGAAACTGACTAACCAGGGAGGGTGTGAGCACATTCTACTGGACTGAAGAATAATGGCACGGGAGTTTAACTATGAAAACACAAGAGTAAACAAACAAGTAAAAAAGATTAACCTGTCGTGAGACATGTCATGTTAATACAAAATGCATTTAATTAACTGTCCTAATAACACATCCACAGACTTCAGCAGTATAAAGGCAGCACATGACCTTAAGGTTAACATTTATAGTGCAGTGTTGTATACTTTGCAACACTGAAAATTATTCACACGTGTTTCACTATCCTGACACCTTCAATTACAAACTTTAACAAATGGCTTAGAGGAAGTGAAAAAGGACAAAGATCATGTGCGATGGACATCCAATGATTTACAGTTCTGTTAGTCTCACATTACAGTACCATCAAATAAAATGACTATCAGTTACTTATTTAAAAAGAAATATGCTACCACACACAACTTGTCCAAGGGACAAAATGCTACAAAAAATCTACTTGCCCCCTCCCCGTCGCACAAAAAACACACAAAAAAAGTATAACATAACTTGTAGGATTTTGGTTTTAACAGTGAACACGCACCAGTGGATCTAGCCTTGTTGTTTGACTGGTTCACTAAATTCTTCAAGATACACAAAAGGTTCCCTGTGACCCCATTTCACCTCCAAGTTATGACAGTTTGGAACAAATTTGCTAGCAAACTTAAGTAACATACTAAGAGTGCAACTATAATAAGCAATACTTGGAGTTATTCAAATATAAAAATAGCTTCAGCCAGTCCCCCCCCCCCCCATTATTTCTCCAAGCTGAATTCAGCTCCTGATCTACAGGTGTTTTAGTTGTTGCATCACATATACAAAATCAGTGCCAACTATTACTAGGGCTACTGATTTTCCACGATCGCGGAATCACGGAATTAGGCATTGGGAACAGAACTGGCATTTTGAAAATGGAATTCTGCTAAAAACTAAAAAAAACAAAAAAAAAAAAACAACCTTATTCGCCTATAAAAAAAATAATTGATTGCTTTGAAAACTACACTACCCAGAAGCCCGGCAATTACGCTTGTATAAAACGTTTTTGGATGTTTATTTGGATCATTGGATAACAAGAAAACGGGTGGTTTTGTGGGCGTTACGCCGATGGACTGTCTGTTGTGGCGCTGCTTGTGTGCTGTGCGAGTCGAGATGTTTAGAAAAGCAGCTAGCCGTTTTGTGAGAGTTCTGTGGAATAATTTTGGAGTTGTATATACAGAAAAGTGAATAATACTTGGGGGGGGGGGGGGGGGGGGGGGGCATCGTTAACACCTTGATTAAAAAAAACTTAGTTGAATTTATATATTAATTAATTTAGTTAGTTAGTTAGTGCAAATCCGTTACTCCGTCACCCGCTCAACACAAGGAAACGGCACGGTGGCTGAGGTAAAACCTTTAGTTTTATAACTTATTTCTAATGCATCACTAACTCCTTAATAATACGTACTCGAGTGATTTTTAGTTTTTTGCTATAACATGTATGTGACATATTAATAGTATAACAGCATTTTACAGCAAAATTATTTCCCTGCACTACTCATTGAAAAATAAAATAAATACACACATTGCCATGAGATTTACAGTCCATTATATAGAGATTCTGTACAAGCATTTCATTTATATCATTATAAACATATGTCAATCTTCACGTTTTAATAGTATCTCAAAATTGATGGAGTGTGCATGTCCAATAAATAACGAATATGGCTTCTGTTCAAATCTCGTAAAAAAAAATAAGTTCATGTATTAAGAAAGCAGTATCAGTTATTTACAAAAAACGTAAATACCGTAAGCTTAAAAGATTACAGTCAGTGTATTGCCAGAGGCTCTCTTGGCAGCCATTTCTGGGTTTCTTTGTAACCAATAGAAGATCAGCTCTTCCCACAGCTAGCCAATCAGAAGTGATAGGGGTGGGATGTAAAAACTTCTAAAAATGTTTGTGTGTAGGTGCTAGACGTTCCGCAATTCATTTTTCAAAAGCTTGCATGTCTGTCTCGAAATATACCCGGAGTGTCTTTCTAGCAACAGAACAAACATAGGAAAAATAAATAAACTATTTAACCAAACAAGCAAAGTATAATGGCAAAACTGGTTGTCCCTCACACAAATCTTGTTGTCCTGGGCGTTAGGCGATATGAATTGCACACCCCTGTACCTGAATTTGAGCTGGCTTTGTTAGCTGGCAGTCAGCTTTTTGCCTTGCATTGTAAAAATAAATCTAATTTGATGAAAAAGTTCATTTTTGATGGACCACATATGTAACATATGTAATGGACCACATACAGTGCCTTGCGAAAGTATTCGGCCCCCTTGAACTTTGCGACCTTTTACCACATTTCAGGCTTCAAACATAAAGATATGAAACTAATTTTTTGTGAAGAATCAACAACAAGTGGGACACAATCATGAAGTGGAACGAAATTTATTGGATATTTCAAACTTTTTTAACAAATAAAAAACTGAAAAATTGGGCGTGCAAAATTATTCAGCCCCTTTACTTTCAGTGCAGCAAACTCTCTCCAGAAGTTCAGTGAGGATCTCTGAATGATCCAATGTTGACCTAAATGACTAATGATGATAAATAGAATCCACCTGTGTGTAATCAAGTCTCCGTATAAATTCACCTGCACTGTGATAGTCTCAGAGGTCCGTTTAAAGCGCAGAGAGCATCATGAAGAACAAGGAACACACCAGGCAGGTCCGAGATACTGTTGTGGAGAAGTTTAAAGGCGGATTTGGATACAAAAAGATTTCCCAAGCTTTAAACATCCCAAGGAGCACTGTGCAAGCGATAATATTGAAATGGAAGGAGTATCAGACCACTGCAAATCTACCAAGACCTGGCCGTCCCTCTAAACTTTCAGCTCATACAAGGAGAAGACTGATCATGATCACTCTGGATGAACTGCAGAGATCTACAGCTGAGGTGGGAGACTCTGTCCATAGGACAACAATCAGTCGTATACTGCACAAATCTGGCCTTTATGGAAGAGTGGCAAGGAGAAAGCCATTTCTTAAAGATATCCATAAAAAGTGTCGTTTACAGTTTGCCACAAGCCACCTGGGAGACACACCAAACATGTGGAAGAAGGTGCTCTGGTCAGATGAAACCAAAATCGAACTTTTTGGCAACAATGCAAAACGTTATGTTTGGCGTAAAAGCAACACAGCTCATCACCCTGAACACACCATCCCCACTGTCAAACATGGTGGTGGCAGCATCATGGTTTGGGCCTGCTTTTCTTCAGCAGGGACAGGGAAGATGGTTAAAATTGATGGGAAGATGGATGGAGCCAAATACAGGACCATTCTGGAAGAAAACCTGATGGAGTCTGCAAAAGACCTGAGACTGGGACGGAGATTTGTCTTCCAACAAGACAATGATCCAAAACATAAAGCAAAATCTACAATGGAATGGTTCACAAATAAACATATCCAGGTGTTAGAATGGCCAAGTCAAAGTCCAGACCTGAATCCAATCGAGAATCTGTGGAAAGAACTGAAAACTGCTGTTCACAAATGCTCTCCATCCAACCTCACTGAGCTCGAGCTGTTTTGCAAGGAGGAATGTCTCTCGATGTGCAAAAATGATAGAGACATACCCCAAGCGACTTACAGCTGTAATCGCAGCAAAAGGTGGCGCTAAAAAGTATTAACTTAAGGGGGCTGAATAATTTTGCACGCCCAATTTTTCAGTTTTTTATTTGTTAAAAAAGTTTGAAATATCCAATAAATTTCGTTCCACTTCATGATTGTGTCCCACTTGTTGTTGATTCTTCACAAAAAATTACAGTTTCATATCTTTATGTTTGAAGCCTGAAATGTGGCAAAAGGTCGCAAAGTTCAAGGGGGCCGAATACTTTCGCAAGGCACTGTATGTAACTTGACAGAGAATCTTATAATAAAGCTGTGTATCAAATACGAAGAAAATAACTGCCTGCTGTCTCAATCAGGCAGAATGCTAAAAAGGTCACAAAACCTCAATCTGGCTTCCATATTCAGTCTGAGGGGTTTGATTACCTAATGAACTTCCATAGCACTGAAAACATGAAGTCTGCATGAGCAGTCAAAGCAGCAGCCTGCGATATCAAAAACATTCTCCCGTTACAGACATGCTTAATTAAAAAAACAAAAAGAACAAACACAAAACACAAACACAAGGAGGCTTTGAGGTTGAATTCATTATTTGAACATAAGAGCAAGCAATGACATTAATCACTTTCCCCAGATGCTACTTTAACTTGCATTTCATTCTCGCACGGTTTCAGGATGCAATGAATGAATACGTACCTGAAAGGCAGACACAGGCATGAAATTTGCAAAGGATTTAAAACACTTTGTGTGACCCGAGACAGGCAAGCATTCATTACTTTAACAAAATATTTTTTTTTGTAAATGCATTATCTAAATGAATGTTATTAAATTACATACTTCCTTTTGTTCATATTACATCTTCTGGCTTTTACAGTGTATGCAAGACATACATACATGATTACAGGAAAGCATGTCAGAGAGACAGAAAATTCATATGTTATGAGCCCTTTTAAGAGACCACCTGTGCTAAGAGGCCACTATTAGACTGTCCCTTGAGTGGTCTCTTAATACAGGTTTGACATATATATTACACACACACACAAAATGTTTAGTACACAGCACATTTCCTGCTTAAGGCACTGCCCAGCTAAAAAAACAGATTGAGGTTACAACTCAGTCAACAGATTTGTCGGTGTGCTCACCTGAGAGCTCTTGAGAGACCCAGTTTAAGGCAGATGCAAATCCCCAAATGTTTATAATAAAATTAACACTTAAACCAGAAGGGGGGGGGACGGGGGGACGGACATTTGTGGAACCAAGATATCCCTCAATTGCTATGTTATGAAAGCTGCATCTCCGACATGTAGTCTATTCTGTATAGAGGAACTGTATAGCCCAGCCAAAACCCACTTTCAGACAATAGCTATAAAAACTTAAAAAACACATCTGACAAACTGTGATAAGGGCTAATGGGTGATATTTGTAACTGCAGAAATTGCATGGGGCTTAATTCACAAAGCATTAATCCATGAGTTAGCCTACATTAAGAAAGTCTTTACGAATAAAATAAATGTATTACTTAAACTTTCCAGGACTGTTTATAAAAATAAAATAAAAAGCTATGACAAACAAACAGTGTTTTTGTAACTAGCTACAGAAACAGACACTAACCTTCAAGAATATTTTAATTTCATGCCTTGTCACTACCTTCTGTTGCTAGCCAGGAGAACAGCCAACAGCACTTTCAATTTAAGAAACGTAATTTGGGAGTCCATAGTGACTCGGAGGTACTTAGAGGCACATGTTATTGAAGCAATGTTGTCAATTCTGTGCACCTATACAATTACACAGCCTATGACTGGCTACATACTTTTACTGCTATAGATTTATGCCAATTGTTATTTGCATTAATAACGTTGTTCAAACAGACATAGTCATAAGACATTGAAAGAAAAGAAAGTATAATAAACACCAATTTTCTTCACTGGTCATTTTACAAGCCTACTCATCCCATATATATAATCCACTTGTGTTTTATATGGCTACTTTGGTGCAGTACAGTAGTTACTATAGAATCTTATACTTTAGAATTACTATAGAATCTTAAACTGCAACTACTCACAATCCTGACACCATCCAAGTACTTGTTCAATTTGCCTCTTTTCCAGAATCCAATAGGTACTTAAAGCTCTATTTTCCTCGCATAACAAATAAACTGGGATGGAAATAAGACTTTGATCCATTTCTGGTTTTACCACAAGCTTAATCACACACCTGAGCTTGTCACTGTGGCTAATCAAGCTCATATTAAAACCTGGAATGGGTGAAACTGCTATGCAATGGGAGTTTTATTTCCAGCCCTGAATAAATGTTACTAATTTGGTTCTATATCAGGATAAAAAGTATCACATACTGTATTTCTATATGAGGGTCCGTCTCTGCACATCTCATTGGTACTGCAGCTTGTGCAAGCTTTGAACCAGACAGTTAATTTTTCAGTGATTAGTGATTACTTGAAAGATGCTGGACAGTAAATGATTGCTACTATGGTTGTTCATGCTACCTGCTTCCTGAAATGCCAATAACTAAAAATCACTTTTACTACATGGAGAAATCATTTCCCAATGCAAATAGACCAGATATTGACAGTATGTCCAAGTTCACACAACAGTAACATGCAAAATGAAAGAGCAACATGACAGGTTATAAAATATTTCAACTATTAAGAACTCAGGATAACCATTTCTTGGATTCTTTAATCTGCTCTGATGTAATGAACATAAAACTGAGGAGGAAAAGGATTACTCTCACGTTTTACCACAAAGGGGGGTTTAAAGTAAATTTACGTACTAATCCCTATCTTAAGATATAAAATAGCTTTCTTTTTATAGTTACACCTAGTAACGTTATTTTGCCCAGTTGAGGAAATGTGCACAAAATTAGATTTATCTGCAAAAGACTCAAAGCCTGTTTGCAAATACATGCGGTATCCTACATAACAAATAATCATAGGCAATGTTCTGCTACAGTAGTACTTCATTAGAAACACCCTCAGATAGCAACATGTTCATGCCACGCCTCTGACTGTAGGTGGACTGGTCTGACATGAGTTACGACTCCTGCGATGAAAACCTTCCTATATAAAAGCCTCCTGTAAAGTTAAATACTATGAATGTGGCAACATGCCAAATTCCATAGTGCCTGAGACTAACATGTCAAAAAGGGTTACTTCATCTAGATGGCAGCACAGAACACTGCGCATGTTAGACAAAGCTGTTTGATTTGCTGAGCTTAGCCCCTCAAGGATCAATATCCACATGCAAAGCTGCCCAATAGGCAGACATAGATCACTTATTTCAATGTTTACATTCACTAACACTTAACTTAAAGATTCTTATCCATTCCACAAACGTGTTGACGTCAGTAAAATGAAATTCTATTTTAAAAAGCAGAATATGCAGCAGGTGGACAAATCCTGTCAATTGACATGACGCACCAAAAACACCTGCAATTGTGTTCATTTTGCTCATTTGATGAAGAAACATCACTGAGCTTGCTACCAGACTTCCGTTCATTATACAGTTCAAAAACATTATGTTCAGGTGTATATTCCATGATTTTTCTATTTATTTGTTTTAACCAGTGGCTGCAATAACTCACCTGTGGAAGTCTTGTTTTTAAGAATCCCCTTGTAGACAATCTAAAAGATACACAGTACAATGCTCCCTTGTTACTTCACCATCTGACATAATACAAAATCATGAAATATGGGACAGAGAATTAGTAATGGGTCTTTACATGGCAAAGTATAGTATAAATGTACTGTCAACATAACAACTGTGCAATTATAATGGCCCAATGACTTATCAAATTGTAGAATAAAGGAGGGAGAACTGTGCTAAGCACTGATAATAAGATATCAATTCCCAACTGGCTAATAAAAATAGTAATTTGCAATTATTCTTTGACAACTAGGAAAACCTGAAAATCAAATGCCATATACATTTTCTAGAATATGGAAATGTAAGAACATCACACCATGGTGCCAAATGGCGAGACAATTTGCAGTAACTGCTGTGTAGGGGGTGGCTGGCTGACATTGGATAATTTTGGATAGGGATATTTAAATGTCACATTCCTGCTTGCTTTGATAATCTAAACTCTGAAAAATAAATAATTCAGGTTTATGAGCATGACTAAAAAGACGGTACAACATCTATGCAAGTTAGATCTGCGAGATGCATTAGACCTTTATGTTCTCTCTGCGAGATGAATTAGGCGCTTGTGTTTTCCCATCTTTCTGGTTCACTTGGAATAGTTTCAGTACAGTTTCAGATTTATGTGACAGCTACAGTTAACTGATCTCCCACAATCCTTGGTAACCAGATTTATATTCAGGGCTGGCATCCCATATATAGTTTAGAACCACAGTGGCATTCTAGCTCCACCAAGCTAGCTGCGCTGACTGATTTTAGTTGCAGTTTGCCCAACGTAACCTATAGCAGCTAGAATGACTTGTTACACCTAGCATAGTCCATCACACGCTACTGCAAATGTAAACCAACAAAAGTTCTTGCATTTGCACTGTATTGAAACTGAATTTTACTAAATTAGTTTGCATTGCTACAGTGCGCATGCAAAACACAAACCAATTGATATGAAAATATTTTTATGACCCATGCTCATTCGTAATAGAACAGATAACATGCACCTTGCGTCTGCTCAAAACACACAGAAATGCTTCATTGAGAATCTATACGGCATCAGTCTTTTAGGTTAAATCTTAATGCTGCCTTCAATGTGATGGCTTTTTTTAAACCTTTTCAGTTGACCAAAATTAGAAACCACAGCAGGTCGCGATATTTCACCTCTGAAAAGTGGGTACGCTAGTATTCGTTTGCGTTCCCATTACCCAGACACCAAGGATGCTGCATGGCTCTTACACCATCAGCATTTTCTTTTCATGGCATAAGAAACCTTGATACGGTAAAATGAGCCTGTACATGCAGAAGGGAAATAAAGGGAATTAATGTACTACTTTGTGCTACCAGACACATTTCTTGTGTCGTATTTGTGTCTCTCCAGAATCTCAAAACCCATGATAAAAAATGCTACCTTACAAACACCTTGTGGTCAAGAACTACACAGGCCGTTCACCCCAGAAGGTGGCAGAGGTGTCAGTATAGAGCCATAGTATCATTGCTGACACATTACTAATGATATACACAATCTGTACTTCACCATGAATCCACAACAAATACCTTGTCCATGTTAAAAAACCCATCATACAAAACCAGTGCACACACATACAGAGGGCAGCAGTGTGGAGTAGTGGTTAGGGCTCTGGACTCAACCGGAGGGTCATGGGTTCAATCCCAGGTGGGGGACGCTGCTGCTGTACCCTTGAGCAAGGTACTTTACCTAGATTGCTCCAGTAAAAAAAAAAAAAAACTGTATAAATGGGTAATTGTATGTAAAAATAAAGTGCTCTCTTGTAACAATTTTAAGACTCACTGGATAAGGGTGTCTGCTAAGAAATAAATAAATAAATAATAATAATAATAATAATAATAATAATAATAATAATAATAATAATACAGTATCTTAAAGGTTCCAGATTCGAAGTTCTGCCTCACCAACGAGTCACCTACGTCTACAAATGTTTTCACAACAAAACAATCATAAAAGAGCTTCTAGAAGAGACTATTTAGCAATAATTTGGCTTTGGGGAATTTCCTGTTAAAGACAGATTTTGAAAAAATGCCAAGGCATTTGGTTGTTCACAACCTTTATGGCATCGTATCTACTCCTATTACGGAAAGCAATAGTCCCACACAACTCAGTGAAATGCAACAAATGTGATCATGGAAACATGTACAGCAAAAAGCACTGCTGTATAAGAATCTGGTAAAAATCGGGTAAAGTCTATTTAACTGTGTCAGGAATTACAAACCCATTACAATCCAAAGAATGTACATTCACAACGCAAGTCTGCAAAAGAGAGGATTGGAGCAAACTTTCTTTTCCATCTTCAAAAGCCATAATCAAAGGATTTGCAGCAATAGTACAGACATGAATACAATTCATTGGTGTGCAACTCCAGCTGAATTACACCTGTAAAAGAACGGAACCAGATGATTACTTTTTTTTTCGTTTCTTTATACACTTTGCTGCAAAGAAGCAACCTTTGAGATGATCCTTCCTATTGTTGAAAAAACAGACTATTACATGTCTACTGTACTGCATCGTACGCGTTACACCTATGAGATATGATACAGGACATACTGCATGTGTTCCTCTACTACATCCATTTTTTTAAATGTAACTAGATGTATGAAAAAGACTTGTAAGTAAAAATATTAGCCTACAATAATAACTATGTGCATATGTTGTCAGTTTTTGCTTCTGCAGCTTACAAAAAACAAAACAAGGGGTGTGGAGTTTAAATGTAAACCCGACACTTCAGCTTAGTTTACTGCTAAAAGTTTAAAATGAACTGAAATGTTGCACATGGTCCATAGCGAGCAGAGCTTTTTTTATTTTATTTAATATGGGACCTTAAAATGAAAAGACCAAAATATTTGTTATTTAATATCTAAAACTACAGTATGCATCTACTGTACTTTAAGACAGCAGTCAGGTTCCGTCTTGGATTTTATCCATATAGAAGGCTTAACTCGTCATATGCACAATGCTCCCTGCATTTATCCCTTAAATATGAATTGCTTATGTTTCTTGTGCAGAGTGCTTAAGTTTTTACTGCAGCTCTGGACTTGGAGCAAAACTGACCTTGTTCTACAGAATATCCCGGTGCAGCAAATGTGTGGGTTTTAGAGGTTTCCTCATCCAGCAACATTCGGTTTTGCACCATTTTGTGTTAATGAACTTCCATACAACTTGGGTTTTGCTGGTGGTAACCATGGTAACTGCCTGGCACATCAACATTGCTTGTTTTGGGGTTTTTTTCGTGTAGGTAATGGGTAGTTTATTTATTTTTTATTTTTTTTACCTCTGCTGCCTACAGGCGCTAGTCACAATGCAAAAAAATAAAATTAGGCTATTTTTTCCACCATCTTTTAGAATATCTACTTCATATGCCTGTAACATATAATGTTGTCAAAAGTTGTTATTTTGATTTTTTTTTTTTTCTAACCAGGGGACTTATCTTCTCAGAGGCCAAATATAAGTAGAACATTTCTCACTGTGTTGTGATGCTTGCACTCCATGTCTGCCTGTACATTACCTGCTCTGAGGTTAAACCAAGCATTAGGCTACAGCCTTCTTTGCTGTCACCAGCTCTAAACATTCATCACTCAGAACATAACTAAACATTTTGTATGTCAGGCTTCTGTTTTTATTTTATATCAAACAATCGATGAACAATTTATGGGATCCTGTTCTAATTTGTCACCTAGAACTTGCCAAACTGGTGCAAATTAGAATACATGTGAAAACAATTGCAATATTGTCAGTGGGCCAGGGTAAGCATGTTTTCATTTTTATTGCGGTTGTAATACACGAATAAGTGGGCACTGATTGTTGGCTCTTTAACTACAATCCAAACTGAGGCGGCAGAGCTTGCTTTCTGTGTGAATTCTACTTAACTTGAATACATGACTATGACTTACTCGCCGACATACTTAAGCATGCAGAGTATCTATAACAACGTTAAAAGGTATGGCCACAAAAGCATATATCGTCATTATCATCGTAACATTTTACAAGCCAGTATGAATAGATGTAAATATATTGCATAAATGGGCTCAATTCATCTTGATTTTCAGATGTTAATATATATATATATATTAGATTTGCCACATTTTGGATCGCAGGGTCTAAGATTTGAGATGGTTTAAAAACAGGCTGGCTAAAATAGACAATACCGGTTTGAATGTTATGCAAAATCAAATACAGCAAAACAGGAAGACCAATATGCTTGACTCGACGACATTCAACATAAGATAGCCACACTGGATGTTAAATAACACGTTGATTACGAGTCGAAATATAACTCCTTACAGTAATTTAGCAAAGATTATCATTTTCAGCATTCAATATGTTGTATGATAAATCTGCACATGAGGTTACAATAAAACAATTACAAACAAAAATAATAAATTAAAAAAAACTATCGCCTGTGATACATATATGACATCATGTTGAACGTGAAACCAAACCCGAAAATAAGTTTACATTTAAAATTACAAAATGAGTCTACCAGCAGTTTTCAAGCATTCTCGGTCCTGTAACAATGGTGCCTATGATAGATTAACACAGTTGGCCAATCGACACCCAAACCACGGCCTGGTCATTAAAAAAAAAAAAAAAAAAAAAAAAAAAACCACACACACACACACATTAGGAATAAGACGTTTGTTTCGGGTTTTTTTTTTCAGCAATAAAATTAAAAAATAATAATAATAATAAAAAAATACAACGATCACTCTCGTATGTCGGCGCAATAAACATTTACAGGTTATCTTTTTCGGTTTGAGTGTTTGTCAGATCCCTTTAACCAAGCACCACTAACCCAACTGCGCAGCAATCATACGTTACACTGCTAACTAGGATACCATTAAAACAAATGACTGTTAGAGAGAGGGGGTACCAACACAAGTTAGTAACGATTTAACACTTCACCCCATAGAGGGAGAAAAACAACAAGCTACAAACCTGCGTAATTCAGGTTTTTTAAATCCACTAAAACGCACAATATTTCAGAAGAGTACATCTAATTAAATATATATATATATATATTTCCTGTAACAATACATGTAATCAGGGTGTTTTGCACAGATCATACCTCTAACACTGTGCCCAGATCAGCAGGGATTAGGGCAAATAAAAGCAAACAAAGCGCGGCCTGGACTATGGGCCACTGTAGGTGAAGCCTCGGGCTTTCCTATCGGTGGCTAGCTGACTTGCACGGCACTCAGACCCCCCCACGCCCGTTTCCAATGCAGGCCCACTGGGGTTCTGTGTTACAATAAACTTTGGGGACACCTCTTTCTAACATACCACCTTTTGTTAGCCGTATAAAAATGTCTTTCCTTACCTCTTTCTCCGTTGTTCCTCTCTGGCTGTACCGGGCGCGGCCTCGACACTCGCCTGGGTCTTCTGTTGGCTGCTCTGACGGAGTTCATTTGGGGAGTTTATTATTTTTAAGAAAAAATGTGAACTCTTCCCTCTAATCTTCCAGAATTATTTTTTACTAACAAACCAATAAATACAATTCCTCTAACCTCGTGACGTGAAATCCCTACCTCATACGCCCATGAATTGTTATTTTTTGGTGTTATTTATATTTTTCTTAAAGATCCCCCGTACTCCTCTCTGTAAGCTCCGTTTCTCTCTGGCAGGAGGAGCCATTGACTCTGGGGGAGACATACACACACAAAAAAATTCACACGGGAAGACTGTCAGCCAATCGCCGTCTGTGTTTCATAGTTCTGAGTGTGACGGCAAATAGGAATGCCTCTTTTAAAATGAATAGTGGGGTTCTGACTGAGATACGAGAAAGTGGAAATAAAAATCCAATACACAAATAGTGTTGACTATTGGGGTTGGGTGTATTCGATGGCCCTTTTAGGCAAATTAGGCTACCTTAATCTGCGTTGCCACTTTCTAAAACTGGAGACGCGACTCTAAAGCCACACTTCTCCAGTCAGTAGTACGTACAAGTTCATTTAGGGACTGGACATACCAATCAAAAGCAAACAGTCCTTGCTCTTGCACAGAAACAGAAACACAATGGGGAATTCTTGCCAAAAAGTAATGTAGTTGATAGAGAATTTGGCCTTCCTTTAAACAAAGGAAAGCGTTGTGCATCACAGTTAGGGGTAGAGGAGCTCTAATTGTAGAGGAGGCTGTGTGGTCCAGTGGTTAAAGACAAGCACTTGTAACCAGGAGGTCCCCGGTTCAAATCCCACTTCAACCACTGACTCATTGTGTGACCCTGAGTAAGTCACTTAACCTCCTTGTGCTCCGTCTTTCGGGTGAGACGTAATTGGAAGTGACTCTGCAGCTGATGCATAGTTCACACACCCTAGTCTCTGTAAATCACCCTGGATAAAGGCGTCTGCTAAATAATCTAATAATATATATATATATATATATATATATATATATATATATATATATATATATATATATTAATAATAACATAACACGTTTATGGCTTGGTATTGGGGTCGGAATTTGAATTAAGACACAGCTGTGGTTTATATATACACTGAAGGGTGCTCTACTGAAACATATATACAGAAACGCAGGAGACAGGTTGGGCACACTTTAGGTTTAAACAAGCTCACATGATTGATTAATTTGTTATACAAATGCGATCCCTGAAATGTATTGAGTAATATCAAAAAGCTGCATCTCCCTGCTATTTGTTTCCGTCACGTATTGGTGCTTGGTTGGAAGCTGCATCCGTGTCCAAGCCTGCTCAAGATTCCGATGCTTCACTATTCGGAACATTCCAAGCCCGCTCAGGATTCTGAAGCCTCGCTATTCAGAGCACTCCAAGCCTGCTCAGTATTCTAATGCTTCACTATTTGGAACACTCCAAGCCTGCTCAGGATTCCATGCCTCACTATTAGGAACACTCATGATGTTAAAGGCCATTCTGCAGATCAGCTCTGCTGCAGATTTCCTCCCCCAGCTTCCTGAAATAACTAAAGGCAGTAATCATTGACAAATGATCATGCATCCCTCCAGAACAGTGTAACGCTGCAGACCCATCATGCCAAACCACTGTCGTGGCTGCCTGCTGTTTGTCCTAAACCCTTTTGACAGTGTTAAAGTGCGTATTTCTATTGTATTGTCAAACTGCTTTAGTCTGTATACCATGGTATAGTACAATAGGACTAGCAAAGAACTATAGTTCCTGCATTTAAAAGATATACAGTAAGCAGAATAAAAAGTAGTACTTTTACTAATACTGTAATATAACTGAAGTAATTTATACTATTGGATTATTTTATCATACTTTGTGGACACTATTATGTTTAGTGTACAGGGGTGGAATAATCAGATTCGTTCTGAACACATTGCGTAGAACAGACCTCTGTTTTGTTTACTGTCAGTACGCTGGCAAATTCCCTAACCTTTATCCTAAGGATGGTTTTGCATTCTCCAAATATTTATGAGGGGGGGGGGGGGGCCGCTGTGTGTTCTAAACCAACTAATTCACTGCTGACTGGGCAGAGGAGGGACCACTAGGCCATGCTCCAGTTCACAGTTTCATGGTTGGGCCTCATTTTAATTTGAATTGTTCCCGCTGACACATGACATGTGAATGTAACTCTAACTCTTTATATAGTGTTTTATGGTTTCAAAGGCCCTCAGTTGCTTTCGCTCACCCCACAACCCCTCCTCCTCTCCTGAGAACAACAGAAATGACCTCCCTTCAGCCAGACATCTTAAGCTCATGCAATGTATACTGACTGACGTACAGACCTTGCAGATGAGCATTGAGCACTGACACAGAAACAGAACGCCTGCCCGATTCAGCTATGATGTACATGGGGGCGTTTGTTAAGTGCCAGCCATCATTGATCTATTAGATTGCTATTTATTTTTTTGTATTTATGCATTTTTATTTGTGCATATTATTTATATTATGAGACTCCTAAGGCTGCCCCCCCCCCCCACACACTTTTAATAAAGAACCTCTTGCACCTCCTTGCAGTGTACAATTGTGAGGTGTTTTTTTGGGATAGAGAAACAATATCACAAAAAAACAAACCTTTTGTCACCAAAAAAAAAAGGAAAAGACACAGCTGCATTTTATGCCGTGCCATGAAAAAGGGTCCCATGAAAAGGTCCTGCAGTCTTTGCATTCGTCTCATCAAGGGCAATTGCTGATGTACAATTTGAACTTTATCACGCACCGGATCCAGGCACTGTGAATTGGATTTCACTCAGGATTAGGGGAGGGACAATAATGTGTGTTTTTATTACTGATCTGAAGATAAATTTGCTTTTAAATAACATTTAAATAGCAAACGAATCCTAAGTGGCATTGTCAGGAAGGTGAGTGGTGTATGGAAGGAGTGAATGTCCAGTCAGTGAAATACAGTTCCAGAACAAAGGCTCTTTTAATTGTATTTCAACCCCTCTTCCAGCAAAGGTACGAGGGGTACACATATACAGGGTTGCAGTCCCTAAATAAATAGTCCAAACACAAAATAAACACAGTATCCAAACATTATAATCCACCTGTGCTCCAAGTGCAGGGTAATGGGCTGGTGAGGTGCAGGGGAAAGTGAATCAGGGGTTTGTGATAGCTCCGCGGCTTCAGCTCCCGTTGACGTTCTCGGCTGCAACACACAAAAACAAACACAGACACAGACACAGACACACACACACACACACACACACACACACACACACACACACACACACACACACACACATAGACAGACAGACACACACACAGACACACACACAGATACAGACACACACACAGACACAGACACACACACACACACACACACACATAGACAGACAGACACACAGACACAGACATACACACACACACACATAGACAGACAGACAGACAGACATACAGACAGACACACACACACACACACACATAGACAGACAGACACACAGACACACACACACACATAGACAAACAGACACACAGACACACACACACACACACATACAGACAGACAGACAGATGGACAGACAAACACACACACACACACACACATAGCATCCAGCTGCATTAACTTCAACGCGTCCCCTTTGTACTGCCAAACTCCTCCCCATGATCACTGCAGCACCGCGCTTTCTCCAGCCGCCGCCCGCACCACAGCTGATCACAATGGAGTTGTTCCGAGGTCATACAGCTACGCCCTTTCCCCAAGATGTCCGACCTCCACTTCTGTCCCACCATCCAGTTGGCCCATCTAGGAGAAGGTAGATGTGCAGCTCAGATTCCTTCTCTCCCTGTCACCTGTCACAGACATACAATTTGAATAGATGATTAACCAAAAGTAAACTGCATTCACTTGTATAATGTATAATATATATTGATGCAATGTAAATCACTACTTGATTGCTGTGTGTAAAAATCAATGTAAAATTAGAAATATATATATATATAGTAACAAAGTGCATGGCACTGTCATCGAAGGAAGATATATAGGGCCACGTATAAGGCACAGCCTGTATCCTATGTAAGAAATTGTGGACGGAAAATGTAGTCCTGATGGTCTAAGCCGACCAGCCGAACTACATTTCCCAGAATACCTGGACTAGAATGGGCCAGTCTGCAATTACCCAGGGTTGAGTAATTGGTTTCACCTGTATTAAAAGGTTGATATTTAAGCAGGGCTAAAAACCCTGTTCAGGTCTCTCTTGTTGGGTGTTAGACAGAAGCTGAGGTGTTGAAAGGTCCTCCTGGAAATGTCTATAAAGGTAACCATTATATATATTGAATCCATATAAGAGTTTGTTTTTGTTTTTGAAGAAGCCGGTAAGCAGCTTAGCTGCCCGGTTGTTAGATAGTGAACCATCACTGTTTAGTTAGTAACTCCAAGACGGAGCTAGGCTTTTGTTTTGTTTGTTTGCTGTTTTGTTAAAGTTTTGTGAATAAAGATACAGACACTGACCTGTTTAAACAACAAATACTATGATTGACATCTTCTTTTACACTAGAGGACGGGGCTAAGAGTCCTGAATAAGACTGACACTCTGTCCAACAGCGCCAGAGTTGTCACAATATATACTAATGACTATATATACTTTTTCATTGAAAATGTTTTAACCGGTACACAAAACTTCATATTGGTGGATAGAACAGAGGGACAGCACTGAATTTTAAATCTACTGTAAAAGGTCATAACAAAGAACTGGTCAAAATACAATTAAAAGACCAAGACTTTACATAATATTTAATTTCTTACCAGTTTAATATACTCTTATGTGTGTTCTCAATCATCATCTTTCATGGCTTCTACTCAATTCTTTTTTAACAGGTTTACTCACTAATCTCTTTCTAACACTTGTGTCTGCTGTTTAAGTGTCTTGAAAGCTGATCTTTTTGAAGTGAGCTGGTTTTGATTATGAGTGGCATGCAGTTGTAATGTACGTGCCCTTTAGGATAAGTATTAAACAGGTAAAGATTAAATATATTGAAAAAGTGAACGCTATGAGGTATGACTGTAAGAGTACTGTATTATTGGTGTAACTGCTGAAGTGTAAGCAGAAAACACTTTTGCTTTAAAAAAAAAAAAAAAAAAATATACAAATCTGAAATTAATCAATTCTATAGACTTCTGTAACTCTTTGATTATATTTGTGTTTTTCCACTTCGAAACGTCATGTACCCAACTGTGTATGATGATTTATAACAGACCAGTAAAAAAAACAACAAAAAAAAAGAATATGGGCTGGGAATACTGGCAATGCTATGGTAAACAGGAGCATATCAATCAGTGTAAGTGTCAGAAGTAAAGTTTAATCTAACACAGCATGAGGCACCAAGTGTAAAAAAGTGTAATTTTTCCTAGGTTTAACCAAAAAAGTGTCAAAGATTTGAATTCCATGTATTTTTTCACAGATTCATTTGTTACATTCAGATTTAACGTGTCGGCTGACTTGCCAGGTGTAAAAAAAAAAAAAAATTTAAAGACTGAAGCATTTTTGACATTTTTTTGGATTTTGAGCCACTCCCTTAACCTTTTTGGTATGTGTAGCAAGATATTTAGATTCACTTTATGTATCATTTTCTGTTTCAACCATCATATCCATGTGAGTTTTTGAGTAATTGTAATGTGATTCTAAACCACCAGAAGAATATATTAGTTAAAACGCTGATATTTCACTCTCGTACCATTGTTCTTTAAGCGATACACAAAACACGAAGCACGGAGATAAAGCAGAAGCATAAATATACATTGTTTTTCTTCAAGAAATTGAACAAGAACCCGGATCCGAAGCAATAGACACTCATAGTACTGTATTTATAGAGGATTAGCACACTGATTAATGCACAGGACTGAAATTTACTTTTATATAATGGGATGTTTGCATACTGCACAGTATCACCCAGTGTGATGCATAAATATTTAGGAAAATGCTAGACTTCTAGATTTACATTTCTATAGCCTGGAATGTGTTTACAATGGAAGTGGTGTGGTAATTGATAGTGAGGCATTTGCTTGATTAGCTACTACACCAATGAATGCTCTCCGTTCCAGGACAATACTGCCCAGTTTAACAACACCTTTTATTTACAGCTGTCTCGCTGGATAATGACACTCATGTGGGATTAGAAGAAACCATCTTGAAGTGAAACCTGTGATTTAAAGAATAACTCCTTGGCAGGCTGAAGCTCCAGAACATTATGGCGACTAGTTTACTCTGGGAATTAATGAGCAGTAATGTTTTTCTGCATAGACATGCTTTGTGAATATGACTCTTTGATCATTGAAAACAGTGGGAGAGTCGTGTCTGGTTGTTCTATGATACAATATAACTCGCACAGATTGCCTAAAAAACTGACTTACCATTTACCAGCAAGAACTGTGTGTTTTACCCGTGGAGTGCCACTTAAGAAACAGCTGAAAAGGATTGTCAAGGTCCTTAACATAATAATATAGAGGCAGTGGATATGGAGTCTGAGGGTCTTGGTCAGAAATGCACACTAGCTATAATTTGTCACCTCTAGCAGGGTTTATTTTTGTTGTCAAGTTGTTGTCATGCTGTTTTGAAATGCTAAACAACCTTTAGCTCACCCTTCAGAGTGTACCCAGCTAGCATGCTTATTCTAATGATAGGAGGCTGTGTGGTCCAGTGGTTAAAGAAAAGGGCTTGTTACCAGGAGGTCCCCGGTTCAAATCCCACCTCAGCCACTGACTCATTGTGTGACCCTGAGCAAGTCACTTAACCTCCTTGTGCTCCGTCTTTCGGGTGAGATGTAATTGTAAGTGACTCTGCAGCTGATGCATAGTTCACACACCCTAGTATCTGTAAGTCGCCTTGGATAAAGGCGTCTGCCAAATAAACAAATAATAATAATGCCATGCAAATTGTGTGTGTGTACTTAGCCTAGCACTGTTGATTCAATTCCCATATCAGAGATATCCGACTGGTATTGTACTGTATAGAATTACTTTACAAGTGCATGGGAACATGACGGTGCTAAATATTGATTATCTACAGACAAGCAGTGTGCATTCAGGAGAGATCCTTTGCATTGCATCAGTCATTGTCATCAATAACCTGCAACAGATGCACCATAATGCTGGTAGAGATACATTTACACAAAACTGGTACACAATCGACCAAAACCATCCATAACTTCAAACCTCAGCTTCCTTTTGGATTTTACTATAATAGGTTAGAACAAAGAACTGGTCAAAATACAACTCAAAGAGAATGGGAATTCATCATCAACATTTACATAATATTATGTTTCCTACCAACTTAATATACTCTTATTACCATTATTTGCCAAGTTTACAAACTAATCCCTTTTTAACAGCTGGGTCTGCTAGCATACCAGTAGCAAGTGGAAGAACCCAACCCTCTCGTATCAGTGAGTATTCAGATAGCTGTTTTTGGTCTGGATGTCTAAACAGAAGCTGATTCCATGTCCTGTGATTGTTACAGCAGATTCCACCTAACCCTGCAGTCACTTTACTCTGTTCTGGAGGAGACTGGTTCATTCTCTGTGCTGCTGGTTGATTGTAAGTGTCCTTACTGTGCTGAGCTTTGTTTGATTTTGGCAACGCTAACGACACTTTTAACAATCTGGCATGTATACCATCTGAAGTGGAAAATACTACTGTGTTGAAGGAATTCTCCAACTGATGACATTTTTCTGTCAACAGAAAAAACAAAAAACTATTAGAAAGAATGCTGTTTTTCAACTTGGCATTATAAGGTCAAATGCTCCATACAGTAACTTTAAAAGTCATGTTTGTTGCTTTTTTCTCTTCCTGTTTATGATGTTTCTGAGTTCCTAGGTTCTGTTGCTCTAATGCAGTTATTATAACAGGTCTCTTTATCTGCCTTTACCAGGTTTTGAACTCCTTTGAGCTTGTCTGAAGAATCCTACTGTAAGTGACAAGCACTGCCTCATTCCATTCAAATCATGTGACAATGTGACCTTTCAACTCTGCCAGCTTCGACACATAATGTCACTGCAACACCTGATGAAGACATTATGTGTCGAAACACGTTGTGTTTGTTTCTTGTTTTGTTTCAATAAATAATAAAAGCATGCATAATATTAGTGGTCAATCTAAAAGAAGAGATTTTTGAATGTGCGACCAGCCTAATCTCTACGAGCATCGTTGAGCAAAGTATACATGGTTTACATGTCATTGCTGTGAACTATCTTTTAACTCTGTAGAGACGTTAATATATAACGTGCCTTATGGTCGCCATATATATATACACAGTAAAACCTGCCAAGATTGACCACTCATGGGAGTTAGCAAAAGTGGTCACTTGTAAGAGGTGGTCTCTCTTCAAAGTTTTGCTGTAAAATGGTCACTTTTACAATGCACAGAAACGCTACTATTGTTACTGATGTTTCATGTGAAATTTTAATCACCTTTTAAATGAGCGCTACATACAGTTTACATTACAGCACTGTATTTGAAATCTCTTGATGGGTTTACTAATGCAGTTGTGTTTATGTTAAATTCATGGCTTGCACTGGACTTAAAAACATTGGACCAGAGACATTTACATAACGAGCGACAGTGGATTTAAACCACTCGGAAGTGAGCAAGTTGACTTCTTTGTTTCCAATTTTGGCATGTTTAATTTTTATTGAATAGTTTTCATTTGACTCATAATTTCTGCCTTCCATCGTAACAGGTTCTGGATTTGTGTTTTTCTAACTCCAAACTGTTTGGCAGCTGGTACCGGCTTCTAGCTGTGATGTTGCTTCACCACGTCGCTCCAGGGTAAGAAACACTTTGGGTTTGCTTCTAGCTGTGATGTTGCTTCACCACGTCGCTCCAGGGTAAGAAACACTTTGGGTTTGCTTCTAGCTGGGATGTTGCTTCACCACGTCGCTCCAGGGTAAGAAACACTTTGGGTTTGCTTCTAGCTGGGATGTTGCTTCACCACGTTGCTCCAGGGTAAGAAACACTTTGGGTTTGCTTCTAGCTGTGATGTTGCTTCACCACGTTGCTCCACCACGTTGCTCCAGGGTAAGAAACACTTTGGGTTTGCTTCTAGCTGTGATGTTGCTTCACCACGTTGCTCCAGGGTAAGAAACACTTTGGGTTTGCTTCTAGCTGTGATGTTGCTTCACCACGTTGCTCCAGGGTAAGAAACACTTTGGGTTTGCTTCTAGCTGGGATGTTGCTTCACCACGTAGATTGATGAGGATTGGTGTGATGTGTTTAGTTGATCTAGTGCAGGTGAGAATTCTGGCAGTAGAGTTCTGGACCAGTTTGAGTCTGTTGGTGAGGAGAGTCTGTAGGGCGCATCCTGCACTCCGTATATATAGAGCACCCTTCACACCATGGAATCCCAGATCGTTCTACAAAGTTAAAAACAAAACAGGAGAGCTCATATGTACAATACACTCCAGCTACAACCAATTATATAAAAGCACATAAAAAAAGTATGTTTTCAATTTAGACTTAAAAGAATCCAATGTTTCAACCTGCCTAAATTCAACCATCAACAAGCTCTAGCTCCAAATGATATACAGTGCTTATAGAAAGTCCACACCCCCTTTCAAAATGTTCACCTTTTGTTACCTTATAGCCTGGAATTAAAATGCATTAAAATAGTTTTTTTTCATTCATTTTTTCATGTTTCTCATCAGCAGGGACTGGGGCACTTGTCAGGATAGAAGGGAAAATTAATGGAGCAAAGTACAGAGAAGTCCTTGAGGAAAACCTGCTGCCCTCTGCAAGAAAGCTGAAACTGGGACGGAAGTTCACCTTTCAGCATGACAACGACCCAAAGCACACAGCCAAAGCTACACTGGAGTGGCTAAGGAACAAAAAGGTAAATGTCCTTGAGTAGCCCAGTCAGAGCCCCGACCTAAATCCAATCGAAAATTTGTGGCATGACTTGAAGATTGCTGTCCATCAACGCTCCCCAAGGAACTTGACAGAGCTTGAACAGTTTTGTAAAGAAGAATGGTCAAATATTGCCAAATCTAGGTGTGCAAAGTTGGTAGAGACCTATCCCAACAGACTCACAGCTGTAATTGCTGCCAAAGGTGCTTCCACCAAGTATTAACTCAGGGGGGGTGGAGACTTATCCAATTATGATCTTTCAGTTTTGTATTTGTAATATATAATTTTTTTCTCAATAAAAACTTTTTTCCCCTTAACAGTCTGGAGTATGGTGTGTAGATAAGTGGGACAAATCCTCATTTAAATGCATGAAACTCTGAGGCACTGACACAACAAAATGTGAAAAAAGTTCAAGGGGGTGTAGACTTTCAATAGGCACTGTAAGAAGATTTTCTGGAACAACTAAGAGTTCTGCATTTTCTGATCTTAAGGAATAAATAGGAATATATGGAGTTAGTAATTCTTGGAGATAGGATGGCCCTAAACCATGAAGGACCTTATAAGTTATCAAGGCAACTTTAATATTAATTCAGTAAGTCACTGGACCTAAGCAATGGAGACCTAAGCAATGGAGTAATATGTTGTAGTGTTAGGGGTGTGCCGAGTCCACAGATCCTACAAGTATCCCTAACAATTATGTACATTTTTCAGAACTTGAATAATGCACCGATAAAAAGCTTATTACCTGCGCTTTAAGAAATCTCCCGGCTGTGACAAGCCTAGGGAGAGAGCCAACCCATGCGAGAAGGAGGAGGGACTGGTACTGCACAGATAGATTGCACAATGAATATTAATTAAGTCTTCATTATCAAAATCCTAATTAAACAACTACCGTATTCCTTCGAATTTAAGATGCCATCAAATTTAAGATGCTGCCCAAATTTCCCACCCTCTACTTGAGGAAAAAATAAAAAATTAAATAAAGATGAATTTACAAAGATGCATTTACTCATATAAGAAAACAACATATGGAGGCAGTTTGCAGCCATCTGCTGTCACACACAGCATTACAGTTATGAGCTGCTTCTCATTTCCAGTCTGCTGTCACACACAGCATTACAGTTATGAGCTGCTTCTCATTTCCAGTCTGCTACACACACAGCATTACAGTTATGAGCTGCTTCTCATTTCCAGTCTGCTGTCACACACAGCATTACAGTTATGAGCTGCTTCTCATTTCCAGTCTGCTGTCACACAGAACATTACAGTTATGTGCTGCTTCTCATTTCCAGTCTGCTGTCACACAGAGCATTACAGTTATGAGCTGCTTCTCATTTCCAGTCTGCTGTCACACACAGCATTACAGTTATGAGCTGCTTCTCATTTCCAATCTGCTGTCACACACAGCATTACAGTTATGTGCTGCTTCTCATTTCCAGTCTGCTGTCACACACAGCATTATAGTTATGAGCTGCTTCTCATTTCCAGTCTGCTGTCACACACAGCATTATAGTTATGATCTGCTTCTCATTTCCAGTCTGCTTCACACAGAGCATTACAGTTATGAGCTGTTTCTCATTTCCAGTCTGCTGTCACACACAGCATTACAGTTATGTGCTGCTTCTCATTTCCAGTTGTGATTACACCCATATGTTTTTCGCCCTTTTTGTGAACTGTTGTATTGCTTGGCAAGTAGAAAAATAAAGGGTTTGATTAGAACTGAGCCTAATAACGAAATGCTGAAATTGTAAAAACTTCTCTTCGAATTCCTCAGAAAGCTAATGACACTTTGTGACAGCGTGTACAGAATAGTTTAGAATATTAAATGTTTAATCCCAGTTTGATAAGCACTTCTCCAGGTATCTGGTAGTGTGACATACAGGCGCAGAATGGATGTACAGACAGACTCCCCCACAGTATATCCCCAGAGTCTGGCATTCTCAACAATGTCAATTATACCACGTTTCATGAAATTTGGATAAGTGGTTCATCAGATATATGTAGAAAATCTGTCACATACAGATTGACAGGTGTACAGACAGACAAATGCCACCATATATCCCCAGATTCTTATATTCTCAATAACATGTGTCCGTACAGCCGCCTCCACTATACCCCCTTCACAGATTAGTAGCCCTGCTCATTTCCAGTGAGGCAGTGTGAGTATCCTTGCAAGTAATGGGTTCTCTGCATACTATGTGCAGTCTGAAGGATTTGACTGACACAATAAACATGCTCTGTTTGTCTGTACTCTCTATGGTACCTTCTGGTCTAAACCATTACCAGAAGTCTCATCTTTACAGGCTGGCGGTGAGGGAGTGAGGTGGGGCAGAGAGCAGTGGAGATAGGTCAGCTCAGGCCAAGATCACTGGGAGAAAGTGTGTTTGGGAAAAAAAGGGACTGGAATGGTGGACAAACCACAGAGATTGAAGGTGACACAAGCAGATGGCATTAAACTGAATATATACACAGAACAAAAAGGCAAACCTCTTGGTTTCAACATAATCAGAGAGATGATAGTGATAACAGTCAGCACAAAAGGTGAGGTCACAGAAGCTGAACCATCAGGGTCATTCAGAGCCATCCTGGGGGAGCGGTGCTGTGAAAGGGAACTGGACTCAATAAGCCAAAAAGCACCATCTCAAGCTCTGTTTCTAATGCTCGTATTACTTCATTCATGAACAAAACAGCTGGAATAGAGCAAATGAGCAAATTATTCATTTTCTTTTCAGATAATCAGGAGAATGGTTTTAGATGCTCTGCTGGGAATGCATATACATATGAATATATTATTCTATAGTAGTGTCCAAAACACTAGTTTTTTCTAGTTTACTATATGGAATACATTACATAGTAAAGTATATTGTAATATAGAATACAATTGTATATTTTTTGTCATGTGGGTAATGCTAAAGTTGTCGGTCCTTCTAAATGTCTAAGTTTGTTTTTCTCTCCTGTTTCAATATCAGATTACTAACCATTAACAACGACCAATGGGTTTCTATCTAATCACAGCATACTGTATTATCTTAGGTGACAGTGGAAAAACAAACTCAGTCTTTACCTAATCTTGGTGATTCAAATCGGTTTTATATCACAAGTGGAATTAGTGTTGTGCACAAGACCACATGACCAGGCAGTCTCAAAATAAGAAGTATTTGGATGATTCAGGGCAGGCTTGAGGCATACTTGAGAGAAAAAGAAGGGAAACTCACATTGCCGTTGAGTTTGCTGTTCCTGTTCTGTGGCTCAATGTGGAGAGTTTCAGTCTCCAGACCGGCAGACAATCCACTTAACAAAAAAGATACAAGACACAGCACTGTAAATCCCCCCAGGGTACAACATGACCCAGAGAGCCATCAAAGTTTACACATTTAACAGCAAAAATACCTTATAGATCCTAGTCAATCATATGAAATCCTAACCCTGAAGCTCGTTCATCATGAAAAGGGACATGATATCTCAGGGGGAGGGACACATGTCCTAGAAGTGTGTGTATGTCACACTCACACTTTTAGTTACATCTTGAGAACTGAGAGTTATGTTATGCATTATATTATGGCTCCAGATCGCACTAGAGAAGGCTAGTTTCCGAGGAGCACTCAATGAAATCTTTTTGAAATTGAGGATTTAGACCTTGTACCAAATGCTGTGGTCAGGGGATGTTTCGGAAATCAAGTGCCAATGAATGTGTGATATGAGACACCAGTTCAGTTCACAAGGGCATCCCTCCCCAGATCCACTCCCACCTGGATAATTGGATCATTTGAAGAATGTAAAATTCGGGATGTGAATGTGGAAGATGACAACAGAGATCACGACCTTCCCAGAGGCTGCAGGTTGGGATTTTGAAGGGAGCATTCAATATGACTGTGACAGAAATATAATGAGTTTTGGTTGTAAATCTCCCTCCTGACCTGTGAGGGCACTAAGCAGCGAAAGGGAAAGGCTTTGGACCAGCTGGCCTGACAGTTCATTTCCTGGGACAGGAAGTTGGTCAGTCTGGAAGAAGGCAAGACTCTGTTGCAGGAATGTATTGACCCGGAAGGTAAACGATGTAGCAGCTGCAGACAGTAAAGACAGCTGCAATTGTTTACCAATGGGTCATGCGTAATGGCATAAAGGGGCCGGAGAATCGTAAATCTTTTCCTTCGCTTGGTTCAGAGAAGGACGGAACTGGAAGGACCGGGAGAGTTCACAAACTATATTAAGAAAAGTATTTGTGAGTGTTTTGTTTGTTTTTGTCGCTGTTAGTAATTGTCTTTTGTTTTGTAAATTCACTAGACGGCTAACACGTCTCCGGAGCTGTCGCTTGGGCCAGCACTACCCGGAACAACAACACCACAGTCACTGTTATTTGTTATCACCCACCTTGAGCACTGCTGCACGCACCCGGACTGGTGTATTGTATTGTACTGTGGGGCGGATAACGTGTAATATTATTTGGTTTGCAAAACCAGTTATTATTGTTTCCTGCCATGCTCTACACATTGGTGTGTATTGCCGGGGGATTACTGTTTGGCCACCAGACCTGGATACAATTAAAAACTGTTCCAAACTGGATTATAACTCTCTGTGTTTCATTGCTGCACTGCATCACCCCTGCACCTGCACGTACCACTTACCACTTTGCCACAATGACTCAAAATGAGTCTTAATGGGATGCAGGCTTGGGGGGTTGTTACTTTTAGTGGCATAGTTTGGAAGTGTGCTTTATTTTAATATTACCCCTAAAGGTAAAGTCCAAATCTCATTTGTATGCAGCATATCTGTATAATGTAATAACAAGTGTTTTATAACAGTTGTTTACCATATCTTTTAACAGTAGCAAATCTTCTCATTTTTATAAATATATAATACTGAGTTTCTATTCTGTACTACCATTCATTATTAGGGTTAGATATGGTAGTTCATCATGTGTTTATTTATTCATTCTATTAGTCACATTAAATGTTCTGTTAAGCACAGCAAAGAGGACTTTAGGTTACATACCAGTTTCAGGCAGTAATGATCCAGAGCCAAAGGCCAAACTGTCCATAACCTCGAGTAGTGCAAGAGTATTGTTATGAACTGAAAAATATTGAACATGCTATTTGTGGGTTGAAGAAAAAACAGTCCTCATACACCACCACTGCATAACAGTGACAGCTGCTGGTGAAATGAGGGGCTGTAATAGCTGTTGTTGGTTGTCAACACTTCCAGGGTGTTAACATGCTAATGAATACAAAGCTTTGCAATGCACTTACCAGTATGTTAATGCTTTATAAAAAAAAAAAAAACTGTCCTACATTCAGGTGTGTTATTATGACCCTTACTGAAGGAAATTACATCAACATGAACCATGTATAACCTATGACCTTTTCTTAAATACCTTGTGTCATGTGTGCATGATGCCATTTCCTTTAACAATCAACAAGCAGTTAATGTAACACAGTGGGAATTAGGAAGTGTGAAAATACATGCATATTGTGTCTAAATGGGTTTTAACCTGGCCCATGAAACACAGACAACCTTTCAAGCACATTTTTGTTAGGGAATTTTCACAATGTTAGGAGTTAAAGAAACAACTTCAAAGCACTTTTGCACTTATCAACTTGGCAAAAATTGCCCCAAAAAATGGTCACGAAACTCATTGCTTCAGCAAATGCCAAAAAAAAGTTGACTTAAAGTCACCTTGTGTTTCCTGGTCTTTATGGAACTCTGCCTCACTGTGGTTAAACATGCAACTGAAAGTTCAAGTAATGTGATTTATTACACTATGTAACACAATTTTTGTTCCTGGGTAGTAAGTGTTATTTCCTAATTGCTTATGCCTCAAAAGTATAGAAAATGGCTATTATTCCCCACAAACTTTGCTTTTGTGACCAGACAGTGATATTTTGAAATGTACCTATTTTCCAGAACATTCCAGATAGATTCAGTGCTGAGTAAACTTGGAGTAACCTCTAGAACTTTCTAGAACACAGTGTTATTCTTAAACACCTGCCACCTAGTGACAAGCTTACGTAATTTTGGTTTTATTTTCTTAAGTGAGAGAGACGTACATAATCGAGCACTGCTAATGCCCTTATAAAAGTTTACCATGTTAATTTTGCCTGGCAATTTAGCAGTTTTCCAATGAACTTTCATAAGGGAGGCTAGTGGAGATGTTGGACTTTTATAAGGGAGGCTAATGGAGATGATGTATTGGATCCAGTATCTCTGGCTTTCATGCACTCATAACTGAAACAGCTTTTCATATGGCCAGGAACAGAGGCACGTCAATCGAGGTATTTCAGTTCAACATATTAATAAACTAGTGGGTTCTTTACGAACCGGATCTGGAACACCCATGGCATGGCACTGCCAGTAGACTATAGTTTTTGTAAGGGTATGCTCCCCATTTTCCAGACACTGGGTCCAAATTACATTATGCTCCCTATTTAATATGCAATATTTCCCTAAAAAAAACATACAGCCAAAACAAGCCTAATGCATAGCGCACTATTATTATTATTATTATTATTTATTATTATTATTATTTATTTCTTAGCAGACGCCCTTATCCAGGGCGACTTACAATCGTAAGCAAATACATTTCAAGTGTTACAATACAAGTAATACAATAAGAGCAAGAAATACAATAACTTTTGTTCAAGTTCACTATACATACAGCGGCAATCCTAAACGTTCCTTTACTTTGCAAAGTAAACCATGTGTACAATAGAGGAGAAAGCAGCCAGCGGTAGCCGCTATCACGTGTTGTCTGGCCTCCTTCATTGTTCTAGTGATCCGTACAAGAAAAAACTGGTGTCTAAATCATTCAGGACTGCGTACAGAATTGGGAAACATGGAAGCGCTTTTCACACCCCTCCTGTAATGTTGTTCCCTTTCAATTCGAAAATGACCGCCAAATTGAATACTTTTGGGATATGCCTGCTAGTCAGGTATTCGCTGAGCATTTTATATCAAAGCTGCCGATAGGCCCCTCCGCAAAGTGACGTCCTCGGTCCCGCCCCCGAGGTAATAAATAGTCATTGAGCGGAGAATCAGTCTCTTTTGCCTTTCACAGACAGGTAGGCATGGTGGTGAGCATTACTCTAACCCTTTTTTCCAGTTGTGATTGACTCTTTAGAGCTCCTTCTTTGAGTTTTTGTGAGTTCCCTTGCAATTAATTGCTAGAAGTAGGCTTGCCACTTCCCAGGAATAAGAAACTCAGCAACTGAAGGCTAAGCTAACGCATACGCAACTGCGTTTCATTTAAAAAAATAAAAAAATCCTTCTTCATCAGCCTACATCGCTCGGCGATTGTAGCCTGCTTTCTAACCTCTGCAGCTTGCTGCACGTTCCTTCTGTTTTTTCCTCTGCTTTTTGCAAGGAGAGACGGGAGACACGACTCTCCAGCGAGTCCAGTCTCGCACTGCAGCCGCTCTTGACTCGAGGGCTCTGGGCAATCTCAGTAGGCCCACTGTGTGTGTGCGGCATAGCGCCCCTATAGGCCACCGATTACTGTTGTTTTTACTGTTACCGTAAAAAAAAAAAGACAACATTCCAGCTTGCTGTTGAGTGTCTCTTTCTACTGTATTGCAGTTTTAAAAATAAATAAATAAATAACGCACGCTTCCTCCATTAGGCCTTGGCCTTACTGTTGAGCAGCGCTTCACCACTCACCCATAAGGTGTGTTAGTGTGTTATCCTTTCTTCATGTTTGTGACTGCACTATTATTTGGGTCTCGGGCTGGATTCCCTTACAATTCGCAACTGCCTGGCCCTGTTTCAACCAGGGTCCACAGTGCAATTAGTGTTGTGCCAGAAACTACTGGGTCTGATGGCCGCAGTATCCTCAGCTATTCAACTGGGGTTACTTCACATGCGCCCTCTTCAAGCTAGACCCTAAGAGCGACAGACACCATTAGCTGACAGTGTCTCGTCTGTGCTGGAAAGCGCTACGCCGGTGGAGGCAAGCCCCTCACCTGAGCAAAGGCGTAAGGATGGGAGTGATTTACAAGCATCAACTGGTGACAACTGAAGCATCCAACTCTGGTTGGGGGGCGGTCTGGGCAGGCAGAGGAGTCAGCGGATCCTGGTCGGGCCGCAGGATGTCCCTGCACATAAAAGTGCTAGAGCTGAGAGCAGTCCACCTCACGCTGCAACATTTTCTCCCTGTGCTCCGCAACAAACATGTCCTTGTCTGCACGGACAACGTGTTAGTGGTTGTGTATGTAAACCACCAGGGAGGGCTTCGGTCCTCGGGGTTACACCGCATAGCCTTTCGGCTGCTGATCTGGGCACAGAGGCACCTCTTGTCCCTCCGGGCTGTACATCTCCCAGGAGTGGTGAACTGGGCGGCGGACCTCCTCTCTAGGGAGGGTCCTCACCCGTCAGAATGGCGACTGCACCCTCAGGTGGTGCAGCGCATTTGGGAACACTTCGGGGAAGCCCAGGTCAACCTCTTTGCCATGGCAGAGATGACCCCTTGCCCCCTGTGTTTCTCCCTCCGCAGCTGCGGAGGTCCACTAGGCGTCGACGCTTTCCCGCCTATACCGCTGCTCCCTGCCAGGTCAGGAGAGAGGAATTGACTGTTCTCCTGGTGGTCCCCATATGGCCCAGGAGAACCTGCTTTTCGAACCTCTGCCAGCTGCTGCAGGGCAAGCCTTGGGAGATCCCGCTGCGCATGGATCTCCTCAGCCAGGCAAAAGGCACCCTCTGGCACCCAGAAGTGGGCAGACTCCACCTTGTGAGGTCACATCACTCGCATTCGCGGGTTCAATGCAAAAGAGAATGACGTCTCCGTTCAATGACTATTTATTACCTCGGTGAGGCAGGACCAAGGATGTCACTCCGCAGAGGGGCCTATCAGCAGCTTTGATATAAAATGCTGAGCGAATACCTGACTAGCAGGCATATACCAAAAGTATTCAATTTGGCAGTCATCTTCTCTTTCAAGGAACCGAGGTTACATCCGTAGCCGTTTCCTACACTCGGCCCCCAGGCTTGTGACAGTCAAGGTTATGTTTTTTGTTTTCCAATTTCTCATACAGACTGGCAACTTTATGCTGCTCAAAGAAAATTGCCGATATGTAGGTAAAGATAGAAAAAGTGAAAGTAAGGAGATGGATCTATGAATGATATTTTAATATATGATAAACAGGAACTGCAAACCCACACATCCCTGTATGCAGTCCATTACAAACATCATAAAAGGTCAGGGAGGGTTGAAATGTAGCTATTTAAACGGCATATTATTAGTCTGAGTTATTTCTTGCTAGTTTTGTGACAACATTTTATCTCTGTATTGTGCCAGGCTAATGCACACGCTAAAGGGTTTTATTTTCAAAACTTGGTAAGCACAAATTCAAACGCTTTCCGCATTTTCAAAAGCACAGGTCTGCCTTGCTTTTGTATTTCAATTTAAATTAATGCTATTTTTCTCTCTCAGCTGAGTTATGTTGTTTAAAAAGAAAAACATGCTTTTTAGTTCTGCAACAAGTTCTAGCAGAGATTAACTTGACGCAAGTTACAATGACTTGGAAAATAACCCTGTGTACCTTGTTGTATATAGAAATCCAATCACATAGATATCATTTATAGTGTAACATTTTATGTTTAAAAAAACATATAAAAAAGGTAAATTGTAAAAAAAAAGAATGTCTTAATGAATGCAAACAGAATCCAAATTGCACCCTCTATTTAAGTATAGCTTGTTACTTCTATTACAACAGGAAACCTCAAGAAGAATTTTCACCCGCCCTCTTCTTTTGTTCTAGAACACTCCACTGCTTCTGTCACTCCTGCCTTGGGGCTGGTCTTTGACTCACCACAGCTCACATTTTCAACATAATAGTCTGTTCATGAGAAAATTGGAGTTGTGGGCGGTTTGATAAAAGTTAGTGCTGAGTGTATTGTGAATTCATAGTTAGGAAAACCCAGCTAGTTCACTACTACACACATGTATAATGAAATGTGTCCTGTAAGGAAACTGATTTGATATCTGTAAATGAGTGTGCACAATACCAATTGCTATGTTACTGTCTCATATATCTTGCCTAACTGTGTGTGTGTGAAGCTGTTTTCCTAACAATATGGCGTGAGTTACAATGTTGTTCTAGGCACACAACATACGTCTCTTCTGCACAAGGTCAAACATATCTCAGTTTATCAATTGGTTGGTAGCTGAAAAACATCCTCCCATAACTGCTTACTTTACAGCTGTGCTTGATCACAGTGTTCTCAAGTGTGCTCACAATATTTGTTTAACTTTCACTAACCCTACAGTCCTGTGTTAGGGATTGGAGATTGTCAATATGTACATAAATTGGGCTTGATCAGATATGGAATCACTCAAATGTCAAACAGAGTTCCAAAGGCTATGAGGCAATTTTGGATTGTGCTGGTTTGTAAAATATCCTGGTCTATATTTTCCATTGTGGCCAAATGACAGGGAGATTTCCCACTCCATAATAAATGTACGACAGAATACACCCCCCGACACCTATAAAACTATATTGCATGTTTTTCTACTGTAAGTTATTGGATTGAGCCCTTTACTTGTAAGCAAAGCCACACAAAGGCTTGGAATGTACCTATATTCATTTACAGGAATCTGTATTGTTTAAAATCGGAAAACATTAATATTGGGACAAAGGTAGGGGAAAAAACATTGTTATGTTGTTTTTGACCCGAGAGGGTGGAAAAACAAACAAAAATAAACTTACATTATCTTGTGGAAGAAACTGGATCGCAGCCAAGCATGCAAAACTTGTAACAGTGTCCATGCCAGACATAGGAGTGCCATGGAATCAATTAGCAATTAAATACAGCAGCACTGGAAATCACATACGAATACTGCACTGCAAATCACATACGAATACTGCACTGCAAATCACACACAAATACTGTACTGAAAATCACACATGGATACTGCACTGCAAATCACACACAGATACTGCACTACAAATCACACATGAATACTGCACTGCAAATCACACATGAATACTGCACTGCAAATCACACACGGACACTGCACTGCAAATCACACATGGATACTGCACTGCAAATCACACACAGATACTGCTCTACAAATCACACATGAATACTGCACTGCAAATCACACATGAATACTGCACTGCAAATCACACACGGATACTGCACTGCAAATCACACACGAATACTGCACTGCAAATCACACATAAATACTGCACTGCAAATCACACACGAATACTGCACTGCAAATCACACAAATACTGCACTGCAAATCACATACGGATACTGCGCTGCAAATCAGACACGAATACTGCACTGCAAATCACACATAAATACTGCACTGCAAATCACACACGGATACTGCACTGCAAATCACACACGAATACTGCACTGCAAATCACACATAAATACTGCACTGCAAATCACACACGAATACTGCACTGCAAATCACACACGAATACTGCACTGCAAATCACACAAATACTGCACTGCAAATCACATACGGATACTGCGCTGCAAATCAGACACGAATACTGCACTGCAAATCACACACGAATACTGCACTGCAAATCACACACGGATACTGCACTGCAAATCACACACGGATACTGCACTGCAAATCACACACAAATACTGCACTGCAAATCACACATAAATACTGCACTGCAAATCACACACGAATACTGCACTGCAAATCACACACGAATACTGCACTGCAAATCACATACGAATACTGCACTGCCAGTAGGTATTTTCCATTACATGGTGTATCTGTAAGGAGATACTGCTCCCAGCCACTAGAGAGAGCATTTCATAGCAGAAAAGTGGTGTGGAGAATTTGAATGAAGCCTGAGTTGAGCCGTATAAAGTTGTGTCTGTCTGCGTGTTGCTCTCTGGATCTGTACACTGGGGTTCGATCCCCAGTCGCTAAAAAGGCTGAGCTGAATCTTAAGAGTACACCTGCAGAGAGAAAGCCTTAGAGCTGGCACGCAATGACCAGCCACATGTACAGTAGCTAAAGCTGGAGCCATTTCAGCCCATACAAAAGGTGATAGTTTTAGTTTTTGTAACTTTAGTGGCTGTTTTATTCAGCACATTTGCAAAAAGTCCCCTTTGAATAGTCAATGAAGCCATCTTGTGAAATAAAGGCTCGTTTTGATATGTGGTTAAAACCTTGAATAACCGGTCTTATGCTGCATATCTATTCTGGGGACACTTTATTTACTGCTGCTCTTCCCAGTGACGTCCCCCAAAGACTGGGGAACCGTATCAGAATCTAAATCAGCTGAATCATTCGATTATTGATATTCCAGTAGGGAATTTGTGGCTGACTGCACCTCTACCAAGCAACAACAAAAGAAAAACATCAGCACCTGGTCTATTGCCAAACCCTAGAAAACAGTTATGATCACAGTTGGCAGGATGACAAAATAGTCTGCCAAGGCACCTCTCTGCAGAAATTCAGTGGTGAGGCAGCGGTTTTCAAAAGGATAGCTTCCGTTCTGTCTTTTGAGAATAAGCAAAAACAAGCTGATTTACAGCTAACTGCTGGAACAAGGACCTACAGCACAGTTACAGGCTGAGGGATGAAGTGTTGCAGTATAACATGTGCTCAGAATTTGACAAAGCATCAATAATAAGCTCTAGCAAACATACAAGCTCATATGCAAACCCATATTCATAGCAATGACTGCCCTGACAGTGTATTATTCTGTATTATTTGCCTGTTCTTGTGAATGATATTGCATGTTGTAAAAGCGATTGAATGCTAATGTAACGGGCAGTGTTGTGTGATACTCTGCTGTTACGGATTCTGTCCTGTCCCATCGGTGAGATGAGATGAGGGTAAAAGCTCCAAAACCTTGAATGCAGACGAGCCCCGCTGTTTTGTATTGTGGTTAAGACGCTCGCTTGCCGTGCGCAGGGTCGCTGGTTCTCGCCCAGTCTCCGCCCTGTTATGCTAACATTAGTGTTTAACGTATAGATTAATTCCACCTGTCCGTCAGTCTGATAGCTCGGTAGATCTTTAAAACAACATGAAGAGGAAGCCCAGGATGAGGTGTGGTGATGAGTGTTTTTAGTGAGCACAGCGAGGCACTGCTGGCCTCCCCCAGTCAGGTTTGGGGATTGCGGTTTAGAGAAGATATAAAAGATGCACACACCCATATCTTCAAAGGAAGTGGGTGTTTTTGCTCTATGATGTCAGCCACAGTGGGTTAGTAAGCCAATTATCTGTTGAACAAAATGTTTCAAGCTCTAATCTAGGAGGAAACATGGATGATATAATGTCCTTTATCAAACTGAACTTGAATATTAGCTTTTTAGCATGCCTACACCTTGAGACAACGGCACTCAGATTGCTTCTTAAATAGACTTTCAGCTGTTGACATGAGATTACATTGCAAATCCAAGGGACAAAATAGTTTTCCTGACCTGTTGCAGACTCCTTTCTGTCAGCACCTTTTCAGCACATTCAAGAGGTCTGATTCTGAAAGAGCATGTGAACTGGAGGTCTCCTGTATTGTAAGTCAGACTCACCCTAATAGTCATCATTTTTATCATCTGCACTGTTATACAGAGCATGAATACCCGACTTAAACTTCAACCCATTAAGTACCAAATTGATTTTTCTTTGAAAAATGTAGAACACAAGCTGTGCTTATGTAATTGAATACATTGCATTTAGACTTAACTTTTGAGGTTAACAAAATTATCATAATATTATAGTTAAAGAGAAAATTTAAATAACAGGTAGATGTCAGTTAAAAAATACTCAAAAAGTAGCATGTCCTGAAATGAGGACAATGGCACTTAATGGGTTAAAAAGTAATTGCACCTGTTCCACAGCTTCCATATCTTCTGCAGTTTCTCTGAGTTCTGAAGTCATTCACTTGGAATTCAGGCCGTTAATTCCTGTGGATTTTATGTTCCTTTATAACAAATGCTGTTGATCACATGCATAAAGCATGGATTCATGCATGAATTAACACTTGTCACATTCTCCTTTCTCACAACGAATGTGTGCCTTATACAAGTGATCAACATAAGTTGTTACAAAGGAACAAGGAATGAAAATGGGTAATTAAATCCACAGGAATTCAACATGAATGACTTCAGAACTCAGTTTCATTTGAAGATATTCAGGTGTTATTCCTGTGGTATTCATCCAGAATTCATTATGAATTCACTGCCATAAGTAAGAAGAAGAAGAAGAAGAAGAAGAAGAAGAAGAAGAAGAAGAAGAAGAAGAATCTGGAAGTCTTGGTTCATATCATTCCTTCAATGCCTGGTATAAATCTTTTTGCTCTGACAAACAGACACCAGATGGCGCTGTTCATTGTGTTTCTGGCGGATCTAATCGGATGTGACAGCAGTCCAGATCAGCAGTTAAAAAGCTGCATTAAAATCTGTTGCAATAAAATCATCATATGCTCATTTTAGCTTGGACTAAATTCAAAAGAAAAGTGACAGGAGTTTTTTTTTTTTTTTTTTTTTCCTCTAGTGACTCAAATTTCAAAGCCATTAAAATTATAATAGAAAATGATAAAATCTGTTTCAAGAAGCTGGAACGAGCAAGCCTTTGACATCTGTGTTGACTTTATTTTTATAAGATCTCGGCTCAGGCACACTTCTCTCTGCATTTATGATGGTATACCGATGTAAACTAATCTGAACCCCGGTAGTCTGAACTGACCTATACTATAATAAATAAATGCCTGCAGATAGACAGCAGCAAGTGACTAGACTTGCATATCATAATATTGTGATACTTTGTAAAAACCGTATGCAAAAGGGTAATTTTCATGAAATGTGTGAAAAATCTAAAACAATACTGTGATGCAAAGAGGGTCCATTTCCAGTGCGATCGGATTAGCGAGCACCATCCGTTGGTCATATGACCATGTGTAAATGCTCTGCCAAGGTTTGAAATATAAAACAATTAGTGCCAAACCTGGCCTTTTACTTACTTTAAAAATAATAGTAATTATTTAGTGGACCCAATTATTTCCCCCCCGATTTTCTGCCCAATTTGGAATGCCCAGTGCTTTTTTTCCCTCACCTTGGCAATTCCCCAGACAGCTCAGGAGATCCGAAGGTTCAGTGGGCATCCTCTGATCCCACGACTGCAAGCAGAGTGGATATTACCACTAAGACAAGCAAGAGTATTGAGCTGCAGAACGAAGGCTCACACAGGGTAGTTCTCGCAGGGTAGCTCACACAGGGAGCTCACACAGGGTAGCTCACACAGGGTAGCTCACACAGGGAGCTCACACAGCGTAGCTCACACAGGGTAGCTCACACAGCGTAGCTCACACAGGGTAGCTCTCACAGGGTAGCTCACACAGGGTAGCTCACACAGGGTAGCTCTCACAGCGTAGCTCACACAGCGTAGCTCACACAGGGTAGCTCACACAGGGTAGCTCTCACAGGGTAGCTCACACAGCGTAGCTCACACAGCGTAGCTCACACAGGGTAGCTCACACAGGGTAGCTCACACAGCGTAGCTCACACAGGGAGCTCACACAGGGTAGCTCACACAGGGTAGCTCACACAGGGTAGCTCACACAGCGTAGCTCACACAGGGAGCTCACACAGGGTAGTTCTCACAGGGTAGCTCACACAGGGTAGCTCACACAGGGTAGCTCACACAGCGTAGCTCACACAGGGTAGCTCACACAGGGTAGCTCACACAGGGTAGCTCACACAGCGTAGCTCACACAGGGAGCTCACACAGGGTAGCTCACACAGGGTAGCTCACACAGCGTAGCTCACACAGGGTAGCTCACACAGGGTAGCACTCACAGGGTAGCTCACACAGCGTAGCTCACACAGGGTAGCTCACACAGGGTAGCTCTCACAGGGTAGCTCACACAGGGTAGTTCACACAGCGTAGCTCACACAGGGTAGCTCACACAATGGGCTATTTCTGTGTACTGGTGTTTTTGGCACTGTACAAAACCATAATGGTACTCCCATTTTACATACTTCCATAGCTTCCATTAAAAAAAAAAACACATTTACAAATGTTTTATAAATACTTAAAAAGACATTGAAATAGACTTCTAGTCAAAACGTTTGTCATTAAATGTTTTAGATATAGGAACTGAGGGGATTCTTGGGTTATTACATTGTGTCTCTAATTACACCTGTATTTTAAGTAGCTATTATGTAAATGCACAGTAATTAGAGACGCTTGATGTAAAATGTTACTGATTAGAGCAGTAACTGGTAACATCACTTCTGTGGTCAAAATGACCACAACAACAGGTGGCGCTCTTGAGTGGCCTCTTGTTTTCTCTGCTGCTGTTAGCAGGGGCACAGAGACAATGTTGTGGTCTACAGGCCTGGGTCTACACAGCACCAGAGGCTCCTTGGGTTTGGGTAAAAAGCAACCTGTTATATTTTATGCTTCGGTTCAGCAATGTTTTGTTTCTGTCACACAGATACTTGACAGCTTAATATTGTAGTGCACAGGCAGTGTCAAACAAGAACAGGTTATCCATCAGTTACTTTCGAATCAACCAGTGAGTCTGTTCATGACAGGCATAAACAAATAAAAAAATATATTACTCAGATGTTGTTGTTTATAGAGACAGTCTGTGTCAATGCTTTCACTTTCAGATCAGATCACCAAATATTTCCCTTATGGGATGTAGGGAATAAATAGATTTAGGTTTTAATACTGACTTCTCATTGGATCATTTGTCAAATTCTATTACTAAGTTTCTTGAAAGGACACATTTTATACCAAAATATTCCAGGGTGCCACATAGACTGGTACAGTAGTCTCCTACCACTGACAATGCCATCAGAACCTAACAAGAAATTAGATCTCAGTTAGAAGAAATACATAAAGTATTTGTTCATTGAAACCCTGATCTACACCCAACACTGCCCTTTGAATGTTTGCTTTATTTTCTAACAATTAAACCTTCATTCATTTTTTAACAGGACATCTTTAAACCCAGAAGGCCTCTGCAAACCATTTGCTTTCCTGCAGAGCCCATTAAAAAAAGAAATAAAGAAATGCACTACTGGGATTGAATATATTGTAGCGTCGAGCGGAAATGAAGGAGGCTCGATCAGGATTGTTGCAGGTTCTCAAATTCACGGTTTATTAAGCCGGGACTCTACACTAGGCAGGTAAGTGTGCTGCTTTACAAGCCAGTGGTACAACAGGTTTGAATTCCTGAGCCTGGAATAGGGCTCTGGATAAATAAGAGATAGGGAGCATGGACAAAAACGGAGTATTCCCAGTTCAACTGAAGAGATTTAACAGAATCTGTATGGGGGAACGTAATACATAGACAAGCAGAGAGGGAGTTATAAAGTATAACAGGGTGTGGCCATAAGTCGCTGTACTGTATAAACCAGGGGCCGGTGTAATAGTTGATGGAAATAATTTAACAGTCAGACAGAGTCAAATTAATTGAAGAGATCTACTTAATTGAAATTGGTGCTAGAATAAATATAGAGTGAATACGAACAAATATAATGGGTGTTAAGTTTAGATGCTGTGAATTCTAATATATATATATATATATATATATATATATATATATATATATATATATATATAATTAAACAACAGAATGCCAACGATTGATTACGATTTCCTGATATCCTGTTAATTAGAATTTACTGAGTTTGTATTTTGATAATTTTCCGGATATATATAATCCAGGGCTGGTAATGGAATGTGAAACAAGCAATGTGATTGGTTGAGCAAGGTTCTTACTGGATGGATACGGACAGTTGGAGCCTCATCACATTATTAGAAATCACTGCGCTTACAGATCTACAGTAAAGTTATAAAACTGATTGACCAATTACGAACAAAAGAAGTAAGTAGACATGCCGATTTGGATGAAGACTTTCTCACTTCAAATCATGTATTTTTAGCAGTTTGTAAATGCTAAAGAAAAACACAAAAAGACACCTCTGCACATTATCCACCCCTCTCTGACACAGACCTTGAACAAATTACTGAAATCCAAGACGTCATTGAATTTATTGAATTTAGTTTTATTCCTCACGTCTTTTATGCTCAAACAGTGTGTCTGCACTGAGTGACAGGAAAGAAAAAATAACTCACTGCCGTCTCAATGGTAATGTGCACAATATCAAAAATAAAGATGTACTTTCTTTTACATGTTTTAATAAAATTATTTTACTTAGCTAAACTTAGTTTGTAGTTCAAAGTTATTAATGGGACTACTTTATTGGCATAAGGATATTAAATACTAATATTTTATACTGACTTCTCGGGGGTTGGAGGGACGAGACTTTTAAAAAAGTCCTATATATATACACTACCAGTCAAAAGTTTTAGAACACCCCCATTTTTCCAGTTTTTATTGAAATTTAAGCAGTTCAAGTCCAGTGAATAACCTGAAATGGTACAAAGGTAAGCGGTAAACTGCCAGAGGTTAAAAAAAAAAGTTTAGGTTACCAAAAACTGAAAAATAATGTACATTTCAGAGTTATACAAAAAGGCCTTTTTCAGGGAACAAGTAATGGGTTAACAACTTACAGCTGTTCTGCAGCAATGGAAGTAAATTAAGCCTTGAAAGTTGATGCTAACAATTCCTACAGGTGTCCCAACTTTTGTTGATTACTTACAAACCCTCTGTCTGTATAAAAGCAGTGTTGGAACAGACTGTGTTACTACACCCTCTTAAGCATTATTTGGACAGTATTGTACTGCAGGAAGTAGTATATTGCTCTCATAATGGTGAGAAAAAGGCAATTAATAAAGGAAGACAGACAGACCATTATAACCCTTAAAAGTGTAGGTCTTTCCTTTAGAGAAATTGCAAAGAAAGCCAAGGTGTCAGTGAGTACAGTTTCCTACACCATCAAAAGGCACTTGGAAACTGGAGGAAACTGACAGGAAGAGGTCTGGCAGACCCAAAGCCACAACAGAATCAGAAGACAAGTTTCTGAGAGTCAACAGCTTGCAGCTCACAGGACAACAGCTTCAAGCACAGCTTAACACTGGTCGAAGTAAGCAAGTCTCAGTTTCAACTGTGAAGAGAAGACTTCAAGCTGCAGGTTTGACAGGTCGAGTGGCAGTCAGAAAGCCATTGCTAAGATGGCAAAATAAGAAAAAGAGGCTTGCCTGGGCCATGAAGCACCGCCAGTGGACTACTGAAGACTGGAAGAAGGTCTTATGGACCGATGAATCAAAATTTGAAATCTTCGGGTTCATCACGCAGGATTTTTGTGCGCCGTTGAGTAGGCGAAAGGATGGTTCTGTGATGGTCTGGGGCTCTTTTGCTGGATCCAGAGTCTGCGAGTTGCACAGTGAGTGGCACCCTGAACCAAAACTGCTACCACAGCATTTTGCAACGCCATGCAATACCCTCTGGTATACGCCTAGTTGGTCAGGGGTTCATCCTACAGCAAGATAATGACCCAAAACATACCTCCAGGCTATGTCAGAACTACCTTAGAAGAAAAGAACAAGACGGTAGGCTTCAAATCATGGAATGGCCAGCACAGTCTCCAGACTTAAACCCCATCGAGCTGGTTTGGGATGAAATGGACAGAAGGGTGAAAGCAAAGCAACCTACAAGTGCAACACATTTGTGGGAACTTCTGCAACAGTGTTGGGAAGAACTTTCCGAACAATATTTGATTTTCATTGTAGAAAGAATGCCACGAGTGTGTTCGGCTGTTATATCTGCAAAAGGTGGCTTCTTTGATGAGTCAAAAATTTAGATTAAATTTTGTTAAACAAAACGATTCCATGATTTCTTTTTTTATCTCCAATTGTTTATTTGTTCTATGCTTTAATTTCACAGTACATTGAGACATTAAACTGCGTAAATTTCAATAAAAACTGGAAAAATTGAGGTGTTCTAAAACTTTTGACCGGTAGTGTATATGTAGAATATATATATATATATATATATATATATACAGTATATATATATATAGTGAATATTAATGAAATGAATATTAATCTCCATGTTGACTTACACTTAATGGTTCAATGATGGTCGAGATCAATTGCACAGATCTAGCTCAGCTTATAAAGCTACAAGATAAACTACAAATCCAGTACTTAGGGTTAGTAACTGCTAGTCATTTGTAGACATACACAGAATACAGCATATGCATTACATAAATCTATTACACATCAGACCTTGCCTGGCGTATGACATCATGAAATTGTGACCCTCATTGTGATGGATGGTTCCATTTGAACAACAGGCCTTGAGGTCCTCAGTACAGATGTCTTGTCAGTTGAGCTGCAATAGCTGCCTGACAGACAATGATATGCACTTAATCTATCACAAGTGTTAACCATTGCGAGCTCAATATACCTGCCAGCATAAAGAACAACCGATTCATCCAGCCACGGAACAATATCAACACACACTGAGTAGTACAAAAGGGTTTATGTCTCAACAACAGGAATCATAAATTTGGCAGTGCATAGGGAGAAGAAACTGTGATATTTCTTTAGTCCAATATTCTTGTGCCTCTTTTTTAACTTCTTAGGGTCGGAGCTACATCGACCTTCAGGACTACTCTGGCCATTACTAATGAAAATGGACATGCAGTGGGCACAGCGCGTAGGAGTCATGGTACAGGAAGATAAAGGGCACCCCACTGATTCATTGGTGCATCTACCATGAGTAGATCCTTCAGATGAACACACAGTGCAACTCACATGTAAAGCTGAAATAAGCTTGTTGCTATAGTAGTGAGTGAGTTCAATTTGAAAGCTTTTTTGAGACCAAACCAAAGACGAATGTTTGTGTTGTGGTGCATTCTGTGCAGTTTAGTATTTGTTCAATAATCAATCAGTCACTAATATCATCAATCCTTATGAAATCAAATCACATGGACACAAATGGAAGTCCAGCACAGATGTTAGGAATCTCTTGTTTGGTTTAGTTGTAAAACACGGGAATAAAACCATTAGATATCACCCTAGGGGTCAAATGGTATGCCAACTTGCTGTTATCATAAATACCAGTTAATAAGGGCTGGGGTTGGGTTATAGGTTATAGATTACATCTGAAAAACAACATAATACAATGCTGCACTGTGATTTTTCATAACAATTGCATACTGACAATTTTTTAGCCATTAATATAAAACATAATCAGAGGTTAATAATACTAATACTATCTTAGTCCTTCTGAAAACAAATCACATGGACATAAATGGAAGTCCAGAACAGATGTTAGGAATCTCTTATTTTTACAGACACAGAATGGTTTAGTTGTAAAACACAGGGATTAAAACCTTTAGCTATCACCTCAGGGGTCCAACGGTATGTTAGCTAGGGAGGAGCGATGATGGGCAGTCCCATCATGCCTGCCACCTGTCTGTGCAGCGTCTTGTCCAACCACTCTGTGACCTCTCTCTGTTTACCTCCGGGCCAGCACCAGACAGCCCTGTCACTTTAACAGCTTTCCCCCCCAGAAGAATGTGCATCGGGTGTGCTGCCCTTTAACCCCTGCAGCCAGCACAACAGCATTAGCGGCAGAGCCAGTGACCCATGAGACAGATGCAGCCCAGCGGCCCCAATGAGAGGCAGGGGCCTGTGTCGGCCGTTGGCCACAAATTGCCTTTTTTTGGTCTTTAAGTGATTTTGCGTGCTCCATTACAAGGGGACCTTCATGCATGGATGCTTTTTGTCTCCTTATCATCCAATCGTGTGTTCAACATCAAACTAAAAGAATAAAGACCCCTTCTCCTGAACAATTAATGACTATCATGTTGAAAGGAGTGCAAACCTAAATCCTTGTTTTACCTCTTGTCAACATTATTAACATAACTACTTATCTGCCTTTTATTGTGTCAGGGCTCTTTACAGGGTTCTGTAGCACTGGTACAGATAGGCAGCTGAATTCTGGTATCTTTTCTGTAGGTCACATGATCTGATTGCCGCTAGACCATTGGAGTTTGAACAACAACACATGAACTGACCAGGAAGCAGCCGCAACTTTGTATCTATTTACAGCATTGTCTTTGATATAGCTGCCTTCCCCAAATTGAAGTATAAAATACCAGCAAAGAACCAAGAGATCCTCAACAGAAGAAAAGTGGGACCAGCGATAATATTGCTTGTCCGAATAAAACCTTGGTTAGCACCTCTTTAAATACAGCAGTAGCCATATTGTATAATGCAGTCTAATTTGGTCCTTCATATTGTAGAATCTGCAATATTCACAGTCTGCTACATCAAGCAGGGCATTTTGGTCTGATGTCATGAATACTAAAGCGCATGTTATTTCTGTTACAGATTCCAAAATGCTTCTTTTTTGGTTTCTAACTAAGCCTTTCATTGTGACTCCTTGTGAAGCGATCCTCACTCCAGCGACTGACCCTCACATGTTCACACAAACATATTCATCCCCCACACACACACTGCTGTATCATTATTATATAATAAGTGGGCGGGATTAAGATTCATAGACCCGCACACCAGCTTATCCATTTTAAAGTGATCTACAGAAGAGCATAGACCCAGTGAAATTGTTTTCATTTTTCATAATTTTTCGTTTTATTCGTCACAAAATTAGTTTTATTTCATTTTATTACAGCTACACATTAATAAAACAACTAAAATAGATAGTATAGTATCAATAACAGTATAGTTAACATCTTAACTACATACATATTTTTTATTAAACACTTTTTTTAACAGACCTCTCACAGAAAAATAATTTAGTTACCATAATTTCTCTTTAGCGGCAGTAACGGTAACATACAGTCCAGCTTTCTTTTTAATTAACTGCCTATAAATTTACACTGCCTTACTATTGTGGGGCTGTCATAATAATTGCACATACAGCAATCGACCCATTAAAGAAAATGATAGGAATTGTATTTCAATCCCATGCACTGAAGCAGGGCTACATCAATCTTGGGATTTCTCAGTATTTAAACACTAAGCTTCATTCATTTAAAATAATTCAAAACCAAAACAGCATTTGCTCCAGTGCAAAATGTGCAGCACTTGTGCATCTTTGCAGCGTTGTTTAATTGTTATGCACGGTTTAGTCATTTTAGAATCAAACGTCTCTTCTCTTCCATCACAATTTTAATTCCCAAACGACTCACTCTAAATTATACATCTGCGCAAGTGCTAGTCAGAGCTTCCGTTTCCCTTCAGACCGTGTCTATGGTAACGGCTGAGCCTTGACAACTACGACTGCAACTATTTGTTTAAAGTATTTTTTTAATCAACCTCCCAATTAAAAAATGTAATTCTATGTTTGCTTTATAATGATTTTTCATTTAATTTCGTTTTATGTGTTGCATTTCATTTTATTTCGTTTTATATGTTGCATTTAGTTTGATTTCATTTTATATTGTGCTGGTGCTGCCGTCTTCAGGACTGAGACAGAGCTGCTACAGCAGTATCCCAGGATGCTTAGTGGGATTGTAAACTGTTTGTGTTCCTGTTATTAGTGTTTATTAGTTATTATATGTGTTTATCTTATCTGCTGTTGCAGTAATTGTGTTGCATTTGTTTGTCTCTTGTGCCACGACCTCCCCCCCTTTCTCCGTGTGTGTGTCTCTGTCACTGCCTGGTTCTAGCACTTGTAACTGCTGCTATAAGAGCATGTGCAGAAGTGCTGCATTGGCAGCTCAATAAAAGAGCATTGTTTTCGAAGACTCTTGTCTCTTGCCTCTGCTTTACAACGCCAGCGCATTGGGCGGTACAGTATGTTGCATTTCATTTTATTTTGTGCGTTTTCAGATTTGCGAAAAACACGGGGCTCTAAGCATACTGTATACCCGCATTTATTTGAATGATATTAGTTAATGTAACACATAAATGCTATAGTGTCCTTCACCCCCAGAACTTACGGGGGCCTATTCAATTGATCTGAACTGTGGAGGGTGTTAATACTAAATCAGCACTCTTGTTAGTTGTCTTTAAGGTCCCTTGTTGAAAGATTTCAGTGGGTATTAAGAATCTGTTAGGAACAGTTGAATACACCCCTTGGTCTGCCTTGGTAGGTTTGGTTGGGAGAGTTTGTACTCGTTTAGAGATCCAGGCAGATCTAGCATTCCCTGTTCCAGGGCTGAATCTTAGATTCATCTTCAAGGTGAGTTCATCTGGTTTACTGCTCCCAGATTTCTAAATGGGATGTTGTGCAGCTTTATTATTTTCTATGAAGTATAAACCAACAGATGATAGTGGGATTTACAAAATCAAAACAGAGTTTCAATTTTAAACTGCAGAATATAGAGAAGGCCATCATCAATTAAAAACGAAATATATAACATAGTGTATAAGGCTATATGCCTTTCACAGATTACCGTTCTATGCCGATTCTCATGGGGTTTTTTTTATTGGGGAAAATGCTTTGTACTGAAATATGTCCTTAATGGATAACCAAGATTACATTTAGCTCAACTGCCCTCAACAAAATATTCCCGCTTAACTCATACCCCAAGCACTGTCTCTCCTGAATGGAGCCACCCATTGGAAATGCAACTTCATTCACTTTAACTTGAAAGGCCCTCTTAGTCAAATAACTGTGCAGGGACAAACAAGTTGCTCTTTAAAAGCAGTGACCCTTGTGTTACTGCTGTGATCGCAACAGTAACCATGCTTTCAGAGAATCCCATCACACAAAAACCATTAACCTTTCCACTGCCTCAGACAAGGTGTCTCGCCGTTTTACTGTTTCTTCTCATGTACTGGTGACGGGAGATCTCATCATAAATACACTGTTCAAAATAAAGGTTGTAAGCCAGAGTGTGTAACCTGTAGGACAAAAAAGCTTTTCTTGTCACAGGGGGTCCTGTTTGAATCTCATTGGGACGCTGAGTTAAACAGCAGGGTTTAAAATACAGATATAAAAAAGAACTTCAGTGCCATCTAGAAAATAAGAGAAGTGTGGGAACGAGAAGAGGCCATTCGGCTCTCAAGGCTCGTTCCTTCATAGCATGCCATTTGCCCCTACAAAGAAGATCTTGTATATTAGGACATCATAAGAATACTTTTCAGCGATTTGCTCCAGAAAACAGTGAGGATAACCCTTTTAAATTAACAAAACATTTTAGAAACCTTTCTTACATTATCATTCGACATATGTATGTGTAAGCCATTCAGATTTGACAGCAGCATTTCTGAAACTTCCGATACAATGTGCAGTGAAAAACTACAGGTTTGTAATATCCTGTCTGAAATCTATATCTCATCACTGCACCAAACTGTTTTCTCTAAGACATTTTAAATGATAAATGAATTATATCGAGTTGTAACATGCTTAAACAAAGATTTTAATAGGTTAGGTTTTGTTTAGGGGGCACAGAAGGGTTTTCAAATTACCTAGTAAGCAAGTCCTTGAACAAACAGTTTTGTGTTCTTGTGTGCCTGTGTACAGCGGCAGACCTTTCTGGGATGCTGCCTGAGACAGTTCTGTGATCATTGTCATAGATTAATTTTATTTGTATGTCACAATGGGCCCTTTTCACTTCACTGAAGTAATTAAAAAAAAGAGTTTGCTATTTTTAACTCCTTCTTGACTGGTTCTAAAGATGTTTTGCTGTTTTGCTCTCTAACCTCAAAGAGTGTGCAAATTAAGTTTTACAGTACAATACAATAGAGATTTATAAAGTGCCTTCTGTAAAAAACCTCAAAGCGCTGTACATATAATAAACAAAATAAATACATAAAATTTCTTGTCAAACTGATAGATTTTTTATCTAGATCTGGAAATTGGCACAGAGGCTGAGCCCGATATGCTTCGGCAGAGAATTCCATAAATAGGGAGCATGGTAGCTGAATGCCCTTGTTGCCTCCCGCAGTTTTGAGCTGAGCCTTTCTGAACAGGGATCAATGTTTCAACCCTCCAGTATTAGCAGTGCCTTAATTGATATATTTCATTAGCATTGTGGGTTCTAAATGTAGTAAAGTTGCCTTTGTAGTGTTACCCACTTCATTGTGCTGTCCACCCTCAAGCACAAAAAATGAAAAGGTCTTTCAAATACTCAAAACAAATGTAACGCGATATTTATTACATTAGCACATTAACAATGCTGTGACAGTTAGAACACCCAATCATCCGGGTGAATGGAACAGATTGTATGTATTAGCTGGCACTCAATGGCTTGCCCAGTAAAAACACCACTGCTTAGACTGCAGGGGGAGTGTGACAGAAAGACAATGATTCTTGGTGGTAAATCTCCCTCCCGACCAGTGAGGGCGTTAAGTAACAGGAACAGAGTACTCTGGACTACTTGGCCTGACATTTAGTTCCTAGGGTTAAAAAGAAGTCGGTCATGTAGAAAAGAGACGGAACTTCAGTACACTAACTCATTGTCCCGGAAGGGAAATGATGTGGCAGCCGCGGATTGGAGGAGCAGCTGCAATTGTTTACCAAGGGGTCATGAGTGACGGTATAAATAGGGGTCAAAGCGATGTTATCTGTTCCTTCGTTTTGGTTATTATAAAGTGACCCGGAAGGACTTGTGTTTGTTGTGGAGATAACCGTGAGTGTTTTGTTTTGTACTGTCTATTTGTTACATGTATCACTAGAGAGCTAACACATTCCGGAGCTGTTGCCAGAGGCCAGCACAAACCCGGAACAGCACTTCACTTGTCTCACAGTAACTTGTATTGTACCACATCACTAATTCATGCACTAAAGGGACTTGTGTATGTGTTTTGTGTTTAATGTGGGGATACAGTAATGGGACTATTATTTTGGGACCAGCTTGGGGATTATAAACGTAAGTAATACACGAGCGGAGGGGGCGAGTGGGGGTATAGGTAGAAATTATAGTCTGGAGATATGAAGGAGCAGAAAGGTCAAGACAGCAATAGGTGAGTACAGGAGTTTTGAATTAGATGTGAGCAGTGATAGGGAGCCAGTACAGAGAGCGGAGCAGCGGTGTAGTGTGGGAAAAACGAGGAAGAGAAAAGATAAGGCGAGCAGCTGAGTTTTGGATGAGCTCAACTGAGAGAGCAGAGGCAGGGAGGCCAGCCAGGAGGGAGTTGTAGTAGTCAAGGCGGGACAGTACCAGGGTCTGAACTAGGAGCTGAGAGGAGTAGTCGGTGAGGAAGGGGAGAATTCCGCAATGTTGCTGAGGAAGAAGTGACAGAAGCGTGCCAGAGTAGAGATGTGCTGAGAGTAGGAGAGGGAGGGATTGAGGGTGACACCAAGGTTCTTGGTGGATGAGGAGGGAGAGGGTGGTGGATTCAAGAGGAATAGAGATAGAAAGATCAACGGTGGATGAAGAGGGGAGAAGAAAAGGAGGTTTGATTTGGAGAGGTTCAGTTTAAGATGATGTGAGTGTATCCAGGAGGAGATGGCCGAGAGGCAGGTAGAGATACGGGAGGAGATGTGGGAGTCAGAGGGGGGAAAGGAGAGGAAGATCTGGGCATCCAAGAAACCAAGAAAGATTTCTGCAAAATCTGGAAGAAGAATCGTTCGAGCAACCTGGTAAAATCCTCAGATTACTGCAAAAGATTTGAGACAAGAATTGAGAGAAGGTGGTCAAGAAATTCACGAGTGAACAATTCAACAATACCTTAACAAGATAAATGTCCATCAGCAAAAACCAAGATGCAAACCTTTGTTAAAAACAATACACAAAAGAAAGAGATTGGAGTTTTCCATTGAATACTTGAAGAAGCCTGATGATTTCTTCAACCAAATTTTATGATCAGACAAATCCAAAATATAACTTTTTTTCACCAAGAAAGCAACAATATGTTTGGAGAAAGAGAGGAGAAGAATTTAAAGAAATGTTCATCATGCCCAGTGTTAAACATGGTGGAGGTTGTATGATGGTATGGGATTGTTTTTCTTCCTCAGGCACTGGCGACCTGAGTATTGTAAAGGATCAATGAATGATCAAATATATCAAGAAATTTTGCACTCATTTGTTACCCAGTGCTAGAAGGCATATTGGTCTACAAAGGAATTTCTGAAAAAAGGAAGATTATAGTTATGGATTGGCCATCTCTGCCCCCAGACTTGAATCCCTTCGAGATGTTGTGGATTGACTTGAAGGCTGCTGTTGCAAAAAGGAAACTAAAGTCGATTGCAGAACAAAGCTGTATGTTATGAAGAATGGGCAAAAATATCTTTCAAAAGATGCCAGGAGCTGGTTTCAAAATACAAGCAAAGGGTGGGCACACAAAATACTAATGTAAGGGTGCCCAAATACATTTGGCAAATTATGAAATTAGTTTTAGCATGTTATTTTTATTTTATGCATGTTATGCAATAATTTGTTGTTTTATTTTAAAGCTGAATCTTTACTTTAATCTATATCTTTCAATAGAACTATTAGAAAATTATAGAAATCACTTTCTTTGTGTTTTTTCTCATTTTTTTAACTGTCCAAATACTTTTGTCTGCGACTGTATATCCTTTATATACCTAACCGCATGAAAACCTCTGGATATATAAACAATAGGCACTTGTGTGTGAAAATATTAGACCACTTTGTGCTTTAATTAGGCATCTTAAACAAAAAAAGTCTCATTCATTTTATTGTTGACTTCCTGGGCTGGAACCTCGCCTGCAGGGTCCAGCAGCTTGGTAAGAGCTCACGCTGGTTCGGTGGCTTGACAGCAGGAGAGGAGGTTTCCTGTTCCTCTTCAGTCCTCCTGAGAGGTCAGTGGGTTGCACTTTGGAACAGGGCATTTTGAATTGAGTGTAAAATATGAAGACAGTTCTGGATTTGACCACGATGTGAAATGATTTGTTTCGGTTGCACCCGAAGAACAAAACGCAGCTGGATAAAGAAGCAGACACATGCTGTCACCTGGCTATCTGCCACCCATCTGTAAAGCGGTGAATGTGCAAAGCCCCACTAAGCCAGCCTGTCTGCACAGCGAGTCACAGTCATGCAGGCTGCCAAGGGGCAGTGCTGGAGATCAGTGGTCTCTGGTTAGAATAACCAGGCCAGGAGCAGCAGGTGAGAGCTGTCAAGAGAAAGCCAGTGAAGGAAGATAAAGATGTACAATTTCACTGCACATGGACGGTCATTGCTTCTAATGTAACTGTGGCTATATATGATTAAAATGACCTGCAGTCAGATCTTTGCTGGGTCTTTCTTATGACAATTATACCTAATCTGGTAAGAAACAACAACAGTATGATACTGGACTCTTAATTAGGGTGCTGTACGTGCTCAACCCATGTAGTTTATACTGGAAGATAAGCCATTTCTCTTGACTGCTGAGTCAGTTTGAATCAACACGTTATCTTTATTTGTCCAAGTAAAAAAAAACAACCCATCTGAAAAAAATGATCAATTAACAAACACAATATGCCTTAAAATGACAGCTTGTAAAATTGTTACATAGCATTTTGTCCCCTTATTCATTCAGTCCAGGTGGGCCAGTTACAGTCAGAATAGAGGTAGTATTGACCACCTGTGGGAATTCTCCATGTTACACAGGAAAGTTCTGATATTAACATGACCTCTATGAGAAATTATTGTCATCGCCTGCTTCCCCTATTACACTGAATCAGCTGCCAACCCTGGAACTGCTGATGGCAAGAATCTGAATTCCGCCCTCCTTTTGTTTTTCCTGCACTCTTATTGGCTGGACTTGGAACCATGGGAATTGTAGTTGAATCAGCTGTCTACTGTGGGTGCGTTAAGTAAGTGAGCCGCTCAGAGCAGCTCAGTGAAAGAACTCACTTAACTGCATGCTCAGTTCCGCTCCGAGTGAGCAGCTCAGAGTGCTACAGAGCCGATTTAATCGGTGATCCGAGTGAGCGGAAAAAATCCCACTCTGAGCCGGAGTTACTTAACGCACCCTCTGCCACTCAGTGATGTCAGAAACAAACTGAGCCTTGCAGTTGTTGAGACTTGAATGACCTTGGATGGCAGCGCACCAACACTATGGAAATTCAACTAAGAGGTAACAGCAGGAATGGTTTAAGTCACTAGCAGGATGGTACCACAGTGGTAACATTTTTATATTTTTATGGAATTAGATTGAACGAATGAACACTGGTAATCCATACCATGGCCCAATACCAGTACCAGAAAATGTGCTAGTCATATCAGGGCCATTGCTTTAAACTGCTGTGGCCTGTTAATTATTCTGCTAAGGTTTGCACAGGGTGATGGTTTCACTCATATTCTTTTACGATACAGACCTGATTCTCCCGGCGTCTGGCAGAAACACTTAATTAGCTTTTCTCTCCTGACGGGGTGGAAACAGACCTGAGAGAATCAAATCAAACGCACATTACAGTCATGATCTTCATAGACACACAGCAGCCAGGGTGGGTGCTCTGTCATTTTATTATTAGAAAATGGAAAACAAAATGATTATTATTTCAGCTTGGTAATGATGTCCAAGGATAAGTACATTATATATCTTTGAACAGTTTTTTTTTTTTTAATTTGCACAGGGCTATATATATTATATATGGTTGGCCAAGTCATATTTGATTTAAAAAGCAACTTGGACCGAGTTTGAAAAAACACAGTTACTTCAGCTAAAGTATTGTTCTTGTTCTTTAGAATCACCTTTTTATTTCAGGAATCACATGGTAACTTTAAATGACTTTCAGTTACTTCAAGTTTCAGTATGTTAACATATGCCGTCAGAAATCATGCTGGAACCTCATGGGACTCCTAGGTCCCAGTCTGAGGTAGTTTATGTATGTAAAAAAAAATATATATATATATATATATATATATATATATATATATATATATATATATATACAGTGCCTTGCAAAAGTATTCAGAACCCTGACCAATTCTCTCATATTACTGAATTACAAATGGTACATTGAAATTTCGTTCTGTTTGATATTTTATTTTAAAACATTGAAACTCAAAATCAATTATTGTAAGGTGACATTGGTTTTATGTTGGGAAATATTTTTAAGAAAAATAAAAAACTGAAATATCTTGCTTGCATAAGTATTCAACCCCGACACATTAATATTTGGTAGAGCCACCTTTCGCTGCAATAACAGCTTTAAGTCTTTTGAGGTAAGTATGTACCAGCTTTGCACACAGTGTCGGAGTGATTTTGGCCCATTCATCTTGGCAGATTTGCTCCAGGTTGATCAGGTTGGTTGGACGACGCTTGTGGACCGCAATTTTCAAATAGTGCCACAGATTCTCAATGGGATTGAGATCAGGACTTTGACTGGGCCACTGTAGGACATTCACCTTTTTGTTCTTGAGCCACTCCAGTGTTGCTTTGGCCTTGTGCTTGGGATCATTGTCCTGCTGAAAGGTGAATTTCCTCCCAAGCTTCAGTTTTTTAGCGGACTGAAGCAGGTTCTCTTGCAGTATTTCCCTGTATTTTGCTCAATCCATTCTTCCTTCAATTTTAACAAGATGCCCAGTCCCTGCTGATGAGAAGCATCCCCACAGCATGATGCTGCCACCACCATACTTCACTGTAGGGATGGTGTGTCTTGAGGCATGGGCAGTGTTAGGTTTGCGCCACACATAGCGCTTTGAGTTTTGGCCAAAAAGCTCTATCTTGGTCTCATCTGACCACAAAACCTTTTCCCAAATCGCAGCTGGGTCACTCTCATGCTTTCTGGCAAACTCCAGACGTGCTTTCAGATGGTACTTTTTGAGTAACAGCTTCTTTCTTGCCACCCTCCCATACAGGCCAGTGTTATGCAGAGCTCTTGATATGGTTGACTGGTGCACCATTACTCCACTCCCAGCCACTGAACTCTGTAGCTCCTTCAAAGTGATTGTTGGCCTCTCTGTGGCTTCTCTCACAAGTCTCCTTCTTGTTTGAGCGCTGAGTTTTGAGGGACAGCCTTTTCTTGGCAGTGCCTGGGTGGTGTGATGCTGCTTCCACTTCCTGATTATTGATCCAACTGTGCTCACTGGGATATCCAAACACTTGGATATTATTTTGTACCCTTTCCCTAATCTATGCATTTGTATTACTTTATCTCTAACTTCTGTAGAATGCTCTTTGGTCTTCAGTTTACTTCAGATTCACAGCCTGACCAATGATCCTTCAACAGTGGGGTTTTTATCCAGAAAATGTGACAGCAACTTTAATGGTTCACAGGTGGAGGCCAATTGTAAGGTAATTGTGTCCTTGTTAGGGCAATTTCTTTCATCGGTGTAAACTGAGAGCTTCCACAGCACAGGGGTTGAATACTTATGCAAGCAAGATATTTCAGTTTTTTATTTTTCTTAAAAATATTTCCCAACATAAAACCAATGTCATCTTACAATAATTGATTTTGAGTTTCAGTGTTTTAAAATAAAATATCAAACAGAACAAAATTTCAATGTACCATTTGTAATTCAGTAATATGAGAGAATTGGTCAGGGGTCTGAATACTTTTGCAAGGCACTGTATATATATATATATATATATATATATATATATATATATATATATATATATATTGTGTCCTCTTCTCGTGTACTCAGTAAAGGAGTTCCTTTTTTAATTATATAACTTCAGCCCGACAAAAAATATTCAGGACTGAACGGGTTTAAACGGTATCATTGGTAGTCACATACCAGGATGCTTCCTTGAAAGCGGAATGCTTCAGTGCATAATGCATTGTGTACATGCAAACTACAAGAACATTCAGGGTACTGATAACCATCCTGCCAGGTGCTTCCACTCTTTGTATACCTACCAGGTGTGAGCAGTTTAGCTAGCTAATTCATCTGGCTGGCTAACATCAGGCAGTGACCTGACCCTCGGGGCTGTGATAGTTTACATAAGCAGTAGCGGGGGGATCATCATTAAACTCCCAGGCTTTTGTTCCCCTCCTGGGTCTGGCAGCGTGGCTTGGCTAAGCTTGACTCTCGCACCGTCCCCAGCAGATGGCTAATTACCATAAACAGGATGAAGTCTGCTAGAGTAGCTGTGCGGAGGCTCTGGCGTAACCAAGGAGAGCGCAACTGTAGCTAGGCAAGAGAAACGCTGCCCTGGGTCTCTTAGCATTGCACTGGTTCAACAAAGTGCCAGAGTCACTGTGAACAGATGGACTACAGCCTTGCTGAGAAACAGCTGGAGCATTGGAGGAGAGTCTGTCCAGGCTCTCTGCAGACCTTTTTGTTATTATTATTATTTTAGCACCTCTCTGATGAAAATAAATAAATAAATAAATACATAAATAAATAAATAAATACTTTTCAAGGGAAATTCAGGAAGCCCAGTCTTTTAATTTCACTTCAATAGAAACTTTGTATGTGTCAAGGCCTTCTGATACATACTTTATATAATACAGTACAGAGTCAATTATCCAATCTTTGATCAACCATACTGTCTAATGAACTGAACTCACCTGTAATCACGTGATGAATTATGTGTGGTGTGTTATGCACACAGCTTCTGCTGCTAAAACGGTTAGGATCATGACATGTGGTTCTTATAAAGAAAAACTCAGTTATTTGAGAACAGTAGGCCTAAACAGCGCAGTTCACTCGTGTCAAACAAATACAGCGAAACAAGTTTGAATCACATTTACCCATCATTAATGTCTCCTTTATTGTAAAATAATAATACAAATAAATTATTACTATCTCTCAGTATTGGAGGAATAAATTATTTGATTCCATAAAGGCGGGGGACTGCATAAAAAAAAAAAAACATTAAGCACCCAATGTTATTATTTTTGTTTACCTTTTCGTTTGGAAGCAATGCACTGTCCGCAACCTTTTCATTTTTGATTGCTGTCTGAGTCTAATGCCGCTGGATCGTAGCTCAACGTATGTGATCCAATAAAACATTGCAGGTTATACAAAATAGTTTGTCACCAGTATAATGTAAAATTACACCGTGTAACAATTTTTTTTTTTTTTTTTTTTGGTTCCTGGGTAGTAAGTGTTATTTCCTAATTGCTTATGCCTCAAAAGTATAGAAAATGGCTATTATTCCCCACAAACTTTGCTTTTGTGACCAGGACAGTGATATTTTGAAATGTACCTATTTTCCAGAACATTCCATATAGATTCAGTGCTGAGTAAACTTGGAGTAACTTCTAGAACTTTCTAGAACTTTCCAGTAATATAAATAGTAGTATAAATACAGTGGCCTTAAGCCCACCAGTTCAGTTTAGTTCCAGCTGCCTAAGTGGATAGATATCTGCATTTTTCTGAGATGGCATCAAGGTCATAGGAGACTTCAAAATGGTGGCATTCCTGATGGGTCTCCAAGGCGGTTTTACCAAGTTTCCCTGCTATCTTTGCCTTTGGGACAGCAGGGACACCAAGGCGCACTACCACAGGCAGGACTGGCCACAGCGGACCGAGTTCTCTGTGGGGAGGAACAACGTCAAGTGGGAGCCACTGGTGGACCCCCGGAAGGTGCTGATGCCACCACTGCACATCAAATTGGGCCTTATGAAACAATTTGTCAGAGCTCTAGATAAGGAGTCGGCAGCCTTCAAGTACCTTCAAGACTTCTTCCCTAAGCTGTCTGAGGCAAAGGTCAAAGCCGGTGTCTTCGTCGGACCACAGATAAAGAAGATCCTGGAGTGCAATGAATTCCCCAAGAAGCTCACTAGTAAGGAGAAAGCGGCTTGGAACAGCTTTGTCGCAGTGGTTCGGGGCTTCCTGGGCAATCACAAAGCCGAAAACTATGTGGAGCTGGTTGAGACTCTGGTGAAGAACTACGGCACAATGGGCTGTAGGATGTCCCTCAAAGTCCATATCCTTGATGCTCATCTTGATAAATTCAAGGAGAACATAGGCACGTACTCGGAGGAGCAAGGCGAGCGCTTCCACCAGGATATACTGGACTTTGAACGCCGCTACCAAGGACAGTATAACGAGAACATGATGGGAGACTACATTTGGGGGCTGATTCGTGAAAGTGATTTACAGTATAATCGTAAATCTCGAAAAACTACTCACTTCTAAATCTTTTGTAGTCATTTTTGTATTACTTTAGTATAAATACATGTTAATTTGGATTCATATGTTGTTTTTTTCTGACTTTATGTGAACGAAAAGACACAAATTCGCCCGTTTTCTCATTGGAAATAGGTACATTTCAAAATATCACTGTCCTGGTCACAAAAGCAAAGTTTGTGGGGAATAATAGCCATTTTCTGTACTTTTGAGGCATAAGCAATTAGGAAATAACACTTACTACCCAGGGACAAAAATTGTGTTACATAGTGTTATTGTACACAATCGGTTGCAGTAATTATTGTAGGTTTTTTAATATTATTATTATTATTGTATTCATTTTGGACACTCGCAAAATGTTCACTCGCTTAACAATATCAGTTGAGATCTCCTAGGATACTAAACCCGCCCCAGATGTCCATATCTACCAATCAGTGAGGAGAGCCCAGAGTGGTTATTGGCTGCTGTTAACCGTCCAGTTTTCTTTTTGAAATTGAAACAAGCTTATAATCAGGAACGTGGACTGATACACATAACTTAATTGGATTTAAGTGCAGGGTGAAAGTATACAAAATAGATAGTTTCCTTTGCAGTAAAGGGTAGACTACCTCTAATGTACTGTTTGGAAAAATGACTACATAGTTGTATTCACTGAAGATAATGCAAATGTAAGTGGCTATGCAAAGTCATGTAAAGTTTTGATTAAAATATGACAGCAAAAAGTGAAATGCATCTCTGCAGCCGTGGCACACTGAAGGGACTGCTGCTTTCGCTGGCAGAAGCTGGGCCACGTAATGCATATAAGTTGTAACCAATAGCAAGTTAAAAAAAATTGAGAGATCGAATTATTATTATATGTGAAAAGGCCATAATGTTAATGTCGTTTTCAAACCTTGTTTTTTTTTCTCCTTTGGACAGTGGGGTTGATTTTGTTTTCTTAATTTACCGTTATATTAACACTGGAAATTTGTCAGATTTTACACAAAACAAGGCAAAGGCTAGTAACGGCAGGAATATGAAAATTGGAGAGTGCTATATTTAAATGCCAATGTATTTATCAAACGTGTCTTAAAACATCGGTATTTGTTTGAATGAGTTTTTTTTTTTATACCAAACTGTTTAAGCATTTTAACTCGATAATCATTATTAATTACAATTTGCACGATAATCGATGTCAACGTCAGGGTTTGATTTACAACACTACTCTTTAGCATATCATTTGTCTACCATTTGTGTAGATTAGCATTAAGTGCAGCTTAGTTCAGTTCACCGCTGGAGCTCCTTATGAAACCAAGGTGCACCAGAGCCACTTGTCAAAAGAGCATCGAGGCGAACTTAATTGTTTCAGGCGGTGCTCTACTCAGGTACTTGGACTTAGTCAAACTGTTGTGCTTGCATTGAGTTTGGCACGCCTCTAGAGCACCCGTCTGAAACTGGCCTTAGCTGCCAAAAAAAAAGGACTAACAGACTGAGGCAAATGAAAATTAAAAAATTATTCAGACAACCAAAACCTTAGCTGGAGCATTATGTGCTTTAAATTGTTGCAGTTAAGCAAATTAAAACAGACACCTCGTTCTTGAGTTTTCTTCTATTTCGTCAGCAAGGGCTGGAGATCCTGACTATGTTATTGAGTAGCTAAGAACTTTTATTTTATTCGTTTCAATTGCACGCTATTACAATGCCTTAACAGCAAGTATTATAGAAACATTTTGCTGCATTTTTGAAGTTTAATGATTTCTGAAGTTTTGTAATGTGTCATAGTTGTTCTGAATTGTATTATTTGATGATTTTCAAAGTTTGGTATATGATATGTTTAATTACAGTATTTCATTACCTTAACTGTAGGTGTTAAAGTTTTACTGAATTGCATTAACATAATGATTTGTAAAGCATTGTAATTTTGTATGCTTAATGTGATAGAATAGGTTACTAGCTATATATCATCAGTAGGTAGTTGTGTATGTTAACTTTATTCTATAGATTATTAAAGGTACAGTAATTGTTATTAATACCTGTTGGATTATTCATACAAATCCATTATGCAAACTACATCTAGTATCGGTCCCAATTAGTTCAGATAACTGGCTCTCTACTGTGTTTGTGTGTGTGTGTGTGTGTGTGTGTCTATATATATATATAACAGACCACTCAGGGATGCTACATATATATTTGACATTATTTTTTTTTTCCAACATAAGACGGCCAAATAAATGAAGTTTAACATAGCACTAGCTTGTACTTTAAAACATGTTATGTCTATTTAAGCAAATTAGAAAAACAGTAAGGATAACAAGCTGCACTGTTTTTTAAAACCGTTAAATCTGTTAACCTGTTCTGAACTCCTACAGTACCTACACCAATTTCGAACACCATTTCCATCACTTCACACTAATTTAAATCAATTATTAACACTGACCTACTATCATACTTATAATCAAGGGGCATTCAACGTATTTCATAAGGTATATTTGCAAAAAAGAATAACTGCACTCTTACCATAAACTTTACAATATCTATATGGGGCTCAGATCGTCGGAAAGAATAGATGTTAAACCAGCCAAGCATTGTCTCCTCGAATGACACTGAAATGCAACTAAATCCTGTATTTTGGACCTTGGTGATACTGCAAAAGGACTGTCATAGCCTTGTTTACCTGTGTATCCGAAAACTGTCTTTGGTAAGCAAAACTGTTCATTTTCATCAGAATATTAAAATATGTTTTCATATTTAGAGTACAGTAAGCAGGCAGATGCGGTTTTCTGCTTTCTTTGCAGGCACTTTTTCAGAAGTTGAAAAGATCCAACTTTCACTGAAAATGGAGTGAAGGAATCTAAAGAAGAAACTTCAGAAACATTCATAATCTGGCACCACAAGCAGTGTTCTGAAAGGAGGCATTTGTTCAAACAGTTCAAGGAAGTAGGTTCTGACTGTAGCATCACAGTTATCAAATTCTCACAAAACAATGGTGCGTGAAAACAGACAGTATGCTACGAAAATATTTTTCAAGTTCTGTAAAATCAGATTCAGATCAAGCTATTTGTATAGATAACAGCAATTCGAATAAATGCAGAAATTGTGAAGATGGGGGGCTCAGATCGGAAGGAAGAATTGAAGTGAAACCAGCCAAGCATACAGAATGTATTCCACAATATTATTATTATAATAGTAGTGGTCAGGGCTCTGGACTCTTGACCGAAGGGTCGTGGGTTCAATCCCAGGTGGGGGACACTGCTGCTGTACCCTTGAGCAAGGTACTTTACCTAGATTGCTCCAGTGAAAACCCAACTGTAATTGTATGTAAAAAAAATAATGTAATTGTATGTAAAAATAACGTGATATCTTGTAACAATTGTAAGTCGCCCTGGATAAGGGCATCTGCTAAATAATAATATTTCATGTATAGCAGGACCCAAAAATACATTCCAGGGATATCTCACGTGTAGGACCATATTCTCAAAATGTTCAGGACTGTTTTAAGGAATGTTGAATACTTTTCTAACCCTCTCTAAAACAGTTTAAAATGATTTCATTAATAAAAAAAGCCCTTAAAAATCCTTAAAGCATCAGTTAAAACAGGACCATATTTGTTTTAACATTATTTGATGAACCAGTAGCCAGTGCATCTCGCGGGCCAAAGGTAACACATTCCAACAGGTCAATGTCATGTTCTCAAATGTTCTCACACACTGCAAATAGCTGCTGACCCACTTCAAGTCAGCATTAATCTCCTCCTCCAGACAGAGAAAGCGAGATGTTCATTTCCCCCTCTATGCCCTTGACTCCTGCTTGCTTCTTAGTGGATCTTTTTTTGCTTGTACAATCTGGTTATTATGCGGGGAATCCATCCAAGGAAGATTCACTACATGCCTGATTACACATGTGCCCCAAGAACAGTCACATTAAACCCCAAGTGCCTCTTCCAACTGCCCTGGGTCCTCAGCTAACAGCATGCAGGGGCAACAATGAAATGCTGCTCCAGAGAGGCCCTTGTGAAAATGTGCACTGGTGTACCATAGCAAAATCTACGAAAGCTTAGCAAGAGCATTTAAAGCATAGGCAAGAATGGGGAAGCACGTTGAAGTATAAAAAATCATGACTCTCTATGGTTAATGGTAAAACACCACTTATCCTGCTGTGGAACTGCTCAGTATTGCAATAGCACGATCATCCATACACTAACTAACCTGCCCTCAGCTTCTGAAATCTCAGGGGATCAGAACACAGGTGCAACTTACAACTGTTAAATTCTGCTCATATCTAAATAACTATAAGACACGTCTTCAGGCTAATTTACAAATGGGAGCTAAAACAGTTCCCATAGGGGCTCAGTATGAATTTCTTGAAAAGAAATAATAATAAAAACCAAATCCTGCACAGCAAGCACTCATTTCATTTGCTCCCGATAAGTCCCCTTCCCTGCCGCTGGAATGCTAACTGTAACCGTGTTGATTATATATCACCTTGTATAGTTCGACATACTGCTGTTCAAGAGCTGACGCTGACTTTTCTGAAGGAAAAAAAAACAATTGAAAAAAGGGGTCAACTGTATTCAACAAATGTTCAGTTAAAAGTTGGCCATGACAAACATATTTCATTGACAAATTTGAGTTTTATTACTAATATTATTGCTCTCTCAATGATCTGGTGGCCAAAGAAAGCTATTTTGTCTGTTAATGTTTATCTGTTAATGTTTATGAATTGAGCGTTTTGATTGTCTGAGAATGAGGTTAGATTTATTTATAATATTTTCAGTGAATTTCCACCTACGGCACAAATCTGCCACTGGTACCGCTGACTTCGCAGCCATATCTGTTGCGCATGTCGAGCCACTAGAAAAAAGAAAAATCTAATCACAATACTGAAAATAGACTCAATTGGATCATGCGCGCAGTCAGTAGACTCATTGATGTTCTGCTAGTTACTATCCGACTAGTCCACATGGAGTGTTTTTACCTCATATACAAATTGAGTCAAGGCAATAAAATGTCATTTTCTTGAATGTGGAAAGGGAATAAAGCTATTATTTTCCCTCCGGGTAAACTCAAATTAAATTTATGCGCAGTTTCCCTCTGAAAAAAACTGATTTGGTATTTCTCCTAGGGTTTCCATCACCGTTTTAAATATATTTCCTTAATATCTTTTCCTGTACAGTACTAAGAAAGGCATGTATTCAAGGACGTTTTCTTTTAATGAAATCACGCTAAATTGAAAGCAATTGAAGGAGATTTCAGTGTCTCTAGGCCTCAGTGCTGAGAGAAGCACAGCCGTTGTACTTTAGTTCAGCAAATGAGAAACAGAAATAGAAACTCACAGTTCATGTCCTTTAAAGTGCATCTAGATAAACAGAGAGTTTGTGATCAAGAACAAAGAGCAGATTCTTCTGTAACCCGTTCGGTGTTCAAATTCAAAAGGACTGCACCTTTTAAGAAGGGCCTAGAAGGACTTTAACCCTCATGAGGTAACCTGGGGTCCATTCAGACTCCACGGTGCTTTAGTATCAGTTATTATGTTGATCTAGTGACTTGATTTTTGTTTCCTTTTAGGTAGTTGTCAGGCACCCATCCTGTTACACTATGCAAAGGATCATTCTAGTCCAGGTAGCCTGGTTGAATTTCCAAATTGTTTTAGGTTTGTGGTCCATATGGACCCCAGGCGGAGTGTATTGGGGGGCCCAACCTTCTCGTGTGAATATCTCACGCACCGTAATAGTTTGTTGCCTAGTACTCGTTCGCTTCAACAGGTAGCATTCCGGTTTCAACGTCATTTAAAAGCGCAGGCTTTGCGCTTTCCATGGATGTCAGGCATCCCTTCATTAGGTACTCCAGTGCCTGTAACTCAAAAAGAGCTAGGAACACAGACCACATATATCAAATGAAAGAGGAGGCTTGGGGCTTTCCAATGATATCTCACGTGCCCGGATGACATGTTCCTAGAATAAACTACTGCGTCCAGAATACAGTGGTGCCTTTACTTGCTGTGCACATTGGACATCTTATCCACTTTGCATAGCATCAACAACATAAGATGGCTAGAAGTAAAGGAAAATCTAAATAAAGTGTTCATATACACATTATCATTCATTCATTTACTCCACTTGTTAGTTATATGTTGTTTTATTACTGGGGGAAAGTCAGTTTTCTGACATGTCCTTATGAGGGTTAAATAGTACAAAACAGTTAAGAAGATCTGATGTGGAGAACTTGGAGATCCACGTATTGGACTCTTGTAAATCAACTGTAAACACATATGCTGTATTTCCTTGTTGAATATGTCTAAAAATAAATAAATAAATAAACAAGGCCCACAGACTGCCTAAACAAAAACAGGCTGGACAAACAACTTCATACAGTCGTTTAACCGGACGGAGGGAGAGGCGACCTACATTGTACATTTCACTTCAATACAGTAAGTGCATTCTGCACCGTACACACAGCCACTGTGTTCTGCTAAACAATACTCAATGCACATGCATGCCACCATAGAAATCAGCAACAAAGGAAAATAAACAATCCTATGTTTGTATGCATGCAATTATATTTGCTACCTCATTCCTTTTAAATGATTGTCCATTCCCCTTAGGGTATGACGAACTGCTGTTTAGGAACAGGGGTCATCAATCACCCATCCTTACAACCTTAATCACTTAATCCGTCATTGAGGTATCAAAGGTAATACCCCTTGCTTTCATGTTTTACAAGGTCAACAACAGGCTTGACTCAGAGTGCACCCGCACACTGGTCAGGCGAGAGTTACCTTTCTGAATGATTCGTTTCTGCGCTTGCTTTGAAATGAACAAACCCTGCCATGCTTCATGTATGACCGTGCTTTCCAAACAGCAGCCCCAGTTTGTATTCTTTGTAAAGCACAATAGGTGGGTTGGTGCCAGACTGCATGGCTGGCTACTACACACTAATTGTCTATTAAACAAAGCTTCATTTATACTCCTAAAGAATGAAAACAGCATTGGAAGTCTGTCCTCACAAAGTACTAACTGTTGGCTGCAGAGTTTTATGCATTACAAATTCATAACGCATTACCATTGCATTTGTGAGAACTGCATACATTATTCCATCCTTTTTTAGTGAAACACTAAATGTAACACTAAAACTATATTTTTTATTCATAACTAGCACAAGATCGGTTTATTGAAGGTTGCACTGAAAGGTACCTAATTTACAGAAAACCGACTTCTTGCATTCAAGGCTTTTCTTTGAAAAGCACAAACAGATTAAATTGAATATGTCATCTGATATTGGCATGTTCATTTTCTAAATGGATACAAGTCTCCATATAGATTGCCAGCTTGTGGTTTGTTCTTTTTTTTTTTTTTTTTTGCTGCTCATTTACTTTGCATGGTCTAGTTTGTTCTTACCTCCTTGTGGGTCATTAAAGATTATTACATTATTCATTTATGTTTTCCAGATAAAGTGTTGGAATTAGAAATAGGTTTATATATGTATGGCCGACCCATAGATGGAAGAGAAACGGGTCTTAGAACAGCCAAATAAAACCATTAAAGGCACCTTTTCAGGATTTTGTGATTGTTTCTGTTTGGCTTGTTGGCGGTAGACAAAGCTATAGTCTGTTTCATTAGTGCTGGTCTCCAGGGAGTGATGGGAGTCTATTCTTCTGTTGGTGCAGACTGAATATGCCCATTGATATATACCCATTGTCACTCAGCTCTGCTGTCTAATGCACTACCACCTCTACAGCTCACGATTTGATGTACTCAAATTATTATGATTTTTTTTTTTAATTTCATTTTATTTACAGGTTACTGACAAAAAGAGAAAATCAAAAACAGAAAATACTACATTTTTACATTTAACATTTATATTCAACGCAGTACTTTTTTTTTTTTTTACAAAAGGTCGGTGACAAAAAAGAGTAGCCCCTGTTTGTAAATCTCCAACAGGCTCATAAAAACACACTGCAGTCGAAGTCAACTCTCGTGTGTTTTTCTGCTCTGCTCTGTTTTTCGGTTCTTTGCCTAAAGAGCACTGCGACCTTGAACTGCATCCCAGTGACACAGTGAGAACAAATCTGCCTCATACCACTGAAACAACAGCATGCAACTGGAGATATTGCAGAGCATTCCTGGTCCTTCAGAGTCTGATACGTATTTAGATTTCACAGCTAATGGCCGGGTCTTGCAATCTTTTCAAAGCTCTCCATTTTGCTCCATAGTCATACTTTCTTAATTATGCCACTTGTGTACCTACCACAACCAACACAAATCAGAAAGGCAACTGCCCATTGACCTGCAGCAAAGTCCAATAGGAATGCTCTTGTCACATGTAACCGCCTGGCTAAGTATGTGTAAGCAATGCTAATGTGGGACAGAAAATAAGTCATTTGTATTAGTTACACTAGGTTGAAAATGTGTGTCTATGCCTTTAAATTGCAGGTTTGAATTAATGCATGCTTGCATTTGAACTATTGGGTTATTGTATGTTGATGGGGGGGGGGGGGGGGACTTTATGTAGGGGTTACAGGAAGTGAGAAGGAGAAAAACATGGACAAAACGTGGAAGACTAAAGACGACGTTATCCCTTTTTGCTCTGTAACCCATTTAATGTGCCTCGACAATTATTCCACAATCTTTATGTTTCAGAAATGCTGTTCAACTGGCCAGTTCTGGTCAACTCATTACAAAAGTACTGCATCGGTGGGTATTTTGCACCTAATTGATGCTGGGAATAGTTTAACAAATCATTTAGACACTGCCCCGGGGCGAATGCTGTGGGAGCAAGGGATGCCTCTGCTTGTTCCCAACATTGCTGATCTTCCCAGAAGAACTGAACAATCAGTTGGCTGTTAAAACCCCTTTGGAAGGTGCTAGTGGGATATTACAGGTGGGTGTTTCTTTGTAGCCCTACTCTGGTTACATTTTATTGGGCTTCAATTTTGTCTTCCTGCTTCACTAATTACCTAGGAAGGTAATTCTGAACCAAATCTTGTGCATAACTATTATCAAATCCAAATTAGGCTCCAAAAAGATTAAACTGAATAGCTCCAAAGAGCAATGAAATAAGGCAGGTCAAAAAGCACTGCTGTGATTTTTTGACTAAATCGCTTTTGGCTTATTTGTAAAAAGGGTTCTTACCTCAAGCACCATGTCATTGATTTGTTTTTACAAATATGGAAAATGTGAAAATATATGAAAATAACAAAGAAATAATACTTAATTTGGTTGAAGTGCATACAATGTAATGCGTACCCTCCTGGGACCCAACCAATTGACTTTGTCCTCTGTATGGGACATGTTTCTAATTAAAAAAAAACGTATGTATATAGACACCCAGAGCTTTCTAATGACATCACGGTTTTGAATTTCCCATGAGCATGAGTGATATACACAAGATGGCCTCTATTGCTGCATGTTATGGCAGAAAAAAGGTAAGCTTTTTGTAATGCATTTTAAGACTATTTAATGTTTAAATTCCAATCGAGTCTAATAAACTACCTCAAGAGTATTTGGGGGAAGATGTACTAAGATGGGCCAGTCGCAATGCAAACATACCGCAGTTTGCATTTTCATTATGAAAATTTGCAAAGTGCACATTTTGTCGTATGTACTAAGAAAAAAAATATGTTAATGAAGACAGCCGCAATATACTAATTTAAATATTATTTGCATCATCTTAGCGAGATCTCTAGCGAGATTTGTGCGACATTTTTTCAAATAGTGGCAGCTGAGTTGTGGTTTGGGTAGGCTACACATTACATTATGTAAAATATAAATCTATACAGTAGGCCTATAAAGTATACAGTATAGTAGTAAAATCAAATGAATACACAGTGCACTTTTTTGTGCTTTAGCCTATTTGTAACACAAAATAAATCATACTGCTGCATTGTACACATTGGCATACAATGCAAATAAAAGATTATTTTAAATTGAAACTAAATGATTTTAGGGTTTTTTTTTTAAATTTAATTTGAATTATTATTATTTTTAACTTGATCTACTTAGTAGCCTAGACAATTAACACACAATAGATCATGGTCCTATACAGATGCTCAGAATCAGCTGGAGGTGTTAGACGCACATGTGTGCAGTCTATTGCTCCAAACACGCTGGGAAAACCAGAAATGTCATAGAAATTTGTTTTCAAGGCTTGTAAGTACACCCTGCCTTTAGTGAAAATGAGGTACTTGTGTGTTCGTCTCAAAAATACATTGATCACAACGGCAACACAGGAGAAAAAGCGGACTGGAAAATGCCAGCAACAATTGCGACTGTTTAAAACATGCTTTCAAAAGTTCTTAACAAATTGATGCAATTGTAAGTGTCGCAATTGCCCGCAGCTTTAGTAAATCTCATTACAATATGTTTGATCCCTCATTTGCATCTCCACCTTGTTTTTGCGAATTTCTGCAGCAACGCCCAGAATTACATATTCATTTAAGGCTAAAGCGCAAATAAGAACTGCGGATGCAAAGCATTCGTTAAAATGATGCGAACAGCGTTGTGTTTGTTTAGTACATTGCACGCTACACTTACGACTGGTTTGCATGTGGTTTACAACGACTGCGACAGACACAACACTTTAGTACATTTACCCCTTAATGTTTTTTCAGTGAAGTTTCAGCTACATTAAAAAATGTTTTCATGCTAACTAATGAAGCTCCTCTGTAGTAAATATGGGGACACAGACGTGTATTTTTTATTTTGTAGATATTTTTTTCACTTTGAGAAATTTTTTTAATATACTGTTAATATTACAACGGATTTCTTCCAGTGCTACCACAGCCACCACACATGGACTACTCACTGCCAAGAGAAGATTGGTTCATGCACAGTGTTTCAAACAGTACATTGATTCCAAAGTATATAAAGATATTACAAGATACTCCAACCAACGTGCAGTCCACATTTCTGGACCGTCTCTGAAAACACACCTGGAGAAATGAAGCTATTCTTTGATATTTCAATGTACACGGCATGGAAAGAAACAAGAGTGCCAGTCATACACAGTGCTCAGATACTTTAAACTGAGAAGCTCAATAAAAGTTGAAAATGATCTTGAAAGTACCTGATGATGTAAAGAAGTCAGATCACTTGTGGAGAGGGTGTGACAGGGATGTCTACAACAGCAAGTTGACACCAAGCTTTCAATTGACGAACAGATGATTTCTTTCACAGGTTGTAACTTCAAATAGTATGTACCAAACAAGCCTAACCCGATGGGTCTAAAAGTAATCGTGCTAGCCTCAACAGTTGGACTTGTCTTGGATTTTGAGGTGCATCAGGAAAATGCACCTTCCTAGGAAATAAATCCAAATTAGGTGTTGGTGCATTAGCAGTATTGCATCTGCTTGAACATGTTCCTAGAGGTGTTTGCCTATTTTTTGTCCGATGCTTTATGTCCATCAAGTTGCTAGATGCTTTACTGGAGAAAGGCATACCAGCAACAGGAACAATCATGGAATCCAGGGTCCCAAGAGAATGTAAAGTGGTCAATGACAAAAGCCGGCAACAATTAGGAAGAGGTGCAGCAGAAATGGCAGTGAGAAGAAATTCTGAAATTGCTGTTACCAAGTGGCATGACAATAAATGTGTACTGATGGCTTCATCTGCGCATGGGATAGTGCCTCAAGGTGTGAGCAGGTCCAAAAAAGAAAAGCAATATATACAAGTGTCCTGCAGCAGTTCAAGAGTACAACTTGAACATGAGTGGGGTGGATATGTGTGATGATTAGCTTCTACAGAATAGCAGCTAGAACCAAGAAATAGACAATAGAGTAATATTCCACTACACTGACCTGTGCGTTACAAACTCGTGGATACAGTACAAAACTGATTCTGGAATTCTGCAGTTCAAGCTCCTGTTTCAACAGCAGCTCATTGAAGAGGCACAAGCACCTTCAGGCAGCACTGAGAACACAGATACGAGTGATGAGGAGTGTGAACCACCACAGCAGAAATGCGTTCCACTGCCACATCCATCTGTAAGAAAGTCTGGGGCACTTCACTTGGCTGACATGTGGACGACACGCATGCATCCAGATGCTGCAGGAAGGGATGTACAAGGAAGACATACATCCGGTGCACAAAATGCAAAATGTTTCTCTGTGTCTCTAAGAAGGGGAATTGTTTCAAGGCGTACCACATGCAGCAAGACAGATTCATCTTCTGTGAATTTGTAATACTGTAAGGAAAGCAATGGAATTCAAATTTTGCCTATAAAGATGTACAAGTTTTATTTGAATTTGTTAAGGAAATTTTATTTTGATCCCAATTATATATATTTTCAGTTATTATTTTTCATAACAAATTATTGATATAGTAGTTAAAAATATGATGGATAGAAGGTATGCTGATTGACTCAATTGTTGAGCACTTTGTTTTCCGCATCTAAATTAATTAAACTTAATAAAAAAGTCTGTCTTTTTATTCTTAAAAATGCTTTTTATACACCACCAAAGTGTCAAATGACACAAGAAATGTGATTTTTTTGTTTTTTTTCAGGCGTCAGGAGGTAACAATCTGTCTGCGCTTGCTGTATCATTTAACCAGGTTCAGAGCTATTGAAAAGAGCTGACTGTCTGTACTGTGTCTTGTGGTTAATCTTTATTTATTTTTATCGTTATCTTTATTTCACTAACAATCATTTCCCATTTTATCGCATTGAATTCATGAGGGTTTTATCATAACTAGATAAGCGTAAGTTAAACTGTGATCTATTGACTCAATTCATAGGGTATATAGGCCTTCTCAAAGATCTTGTAAATAAAGCTATTCGGTATGCAAACAAACTCCAACAGTTGTTCAATATCCACTGGAGACAGTTGACTTCACAAACATCCACTCGGTTTCCTATTGAGGGTTTTCATCTTCCCAGATACACTGTCAGATCCCTCCCCTACTGGCAGTTCCCATTCATCTGCATGCTTCTCTTCACCAAATATGTAAAGAGGCGAGAGCCGGCATTCATTAACGCACCTTCCTGTTTTCTGTACCAACACTTTTTAAAATGTCGGTAAAAAACTGTCTTGAACGTTCCAAAAATATTTAACTTTTTTTTTTTTTGTATTTTAATCCTTCAATCAGTCATAAAAAAACACATTGCACTAAATTACAGTAGGTGTCAACCATTCCCACAACCAACCTGCTCGCCCTCAAATAAAATACAGACCGCAGTCATTGCAAGAGGACCATCAAATCAAAATGTCAATTTGCTGTAGTCTTCAAAGACAATTCAATTTGTCTTCCTCACCAATCAAGGGCTTCACATATTGTGCTGTGCCTCGCTCCATGCACTGCATTGTTTCCTTCCTCAGATTATTTTAAAGCCCTGTGTATCTGAATTCATTAGATCACAAGAGTTGGCTGGCCGTTTGAATCAGGGATGTATTCCACTGACACTTGGCCCAGGAGAGGGTGTCGAAGGGGGGCTGTATAAATTGTAATGTTTAACCAACAGGTGTCAGATTTCTCAAGAGGAATAAAACATGTGAAAAAAACAAACAAAACAACAACAAAGACTGTAAAGAAAAATCAGATTCTTAATAAAATGTGTGAGGCAATATTGTGTGGAATATCACAGCTTCCAATTACTCCAACGACACAGCCAGTGTAGAGCAACAGAAACGCCTTCCACACTTCCACAAAGACAATATAAAGCTGATTGCCCATTGTTCCAGGTAGACCAATGAAGGCTGAATGTTAGACTCCCTGACTGCTTCTAACTGTTGATTCCAGAAAGCCTATCTCTCTCCTTTCTGTCTGACGAGCTCTACCTGCTCATGTGTGTGTCTGACTGCTCCACATCTTGGCACCCTGCCTAGTTAGCCATCACTTGCTCCATTAGAATAATTACAGGGTTGCACACTTAATGCTATGAGCATGCAGTTGTCCTGTCGGAAGCCAGGATGCTTGACACTTTACACTAGTAGGCAGTGAGTGAGATGCCAGAATTGCTGGTGTTGCAAGACACTAGTAATTGATTTAACCTCCTCTGTGAAGGACGCAGTTAGCAAACGGGTGAATGATCATTTTAAGAACTGGCCGTCTTTGGGCTGTACATATTCTTCAACTGAAATCTCCACCTAACCGTCGGATTATTTTAACCAGAAATAGTTTGTGATCGCTTGGACCACAGCAAGGGGAGGTGGCCAAAACCACATTCTTAGCAAATCAGGAATGGGGATGTGCTTTAATAAAGTTTCAGAGCAGGGATAGCCACATCAAGTATCTGCAAACATTGAATCAGAAGGTTGTCTCACAAGTGCACAGGTTGTACCACCATTGTAGAAACCCATTTTTGGGTAGGTTTAAATTCAATGATCTTGCAGTAACAGATAATAGGTAAGAGATGCCTCTGTACATTCAAGACGGCTTGCTCAATCTTTTGCATGCATTTCAAGATGGGACCATTCTGTATACAGGGATCCCAAGATATTTAGTAAGCAAGACAACAAACTATAAAATCACTGAACTCTGATGTGAGCCCAAAATCAATAGGCCATGAGCAAATCTGCTGCGTTAATGCAAGGGTTTGTTGAGAGTCTTTCAATTCTATTTATAAAGATAATGTTATAATCCCCCCCTCCCCCCTTTGTCCTACTGTTTCCATTAATTCTTCTTTTCTCTTTCCCAAAGGGATTCCTTTGGCAGCAGGAGTTAGCTGGGGGGAAAGCCCTGCTTGAAAACAGCAATGATTTTTAATTTGTGCCACTTCCGTAACCCGCTTTAATTATATTGCTCTGTGCAATTAGCAGAGTGCTTGATGACTGGGAATGCGAGTCATTTTTCTATAAATAAAATTACAGTGGGCTCATTGATTAATTCAATCATTTCTGCACAGACGCGCCGGAAAGCATAACCTTCAATAATTCCAGCGAGCGGAGATTATTGTAATGCAACAAGGAGGAAGAGTAAGTAACCTGTGAACCAATAGAGGATGTCATTAATAGAGTACTTTATTAGCTGCTGAGCTCTGAAATGGAGTAGGCTGAATGTGTCATTGCTCTTATCTCACCCCAGGCAGAGCGCGCACACACTCTCACACAAGCTGTAAAAATCACTGGATTCATTTTCTGCCTGAAAAGCTCATTGTAAGACACTGCCATTGAGAGGAGGACAGCATGCTGATTTATTGGCAATTAAAATAGCAGGGCTCCTGGATGCACAACAGTGTTTTGGTGTGGCCATGTTATTCAGCGAGGCTGAAAGGTTTGTGGTGTTCGTTTCTCCTTTACAAGTGGAGATGCCCTCTGCATGTACTGTACAGTAGCTCTAACACTCAACAGTGCAGCTATGAATGGCTTCATTAACACAATACTGATAAACAGTTCAAAAGTTATTGGTAATATAAACTGAGAATAGACAAGACATAACTGTCACAAAAACAAAAAAAGAACTGTCTTACAGTTCTTTCTCTTGCTGTGGACTTAAAGCAGCAATGACTTTTCACAAGTAACAAGAAATTCTCCATTATTGTGCATGAATGTACCTTTTGTACCCTTTGCAAATGTCGAGTATCAATAATACATAACAATAATATAAATCTTCAAACTCAGACAAGGGGTTTTCATAATTGAGTCAATAGTTCAAACATTCAAACAGGTGTCAAGACTGAAACCTTTTGAAACAAAAGACTACACAGCATTGAAAGCATGGCTGACCGGGTCTCTCGGTAGTTTTGTCTTCAAGCACATCATCCAGGACCCAGATGTTCACCCAGGTGTGTGGTGGGTTTTGATAATCACTTAAAATGGGATTACAATAAAGTTATAGGACAATAATACAGAAAGGTCATGCCTGCTGAAAATGGGAACAGTTATAAGAAAGAGTAAGACAACATGGTCTGGAGCTGAGGGAGACTTGAGTTTGGAATGGCTTGCTGAGGTACCCTCGGGGGAACGCCCTCCATTTGCTTGTGCTTCACCTACCCCAACCCATCTGGGCTTCACTGCGATTACATTTGCCCTGTTACTGGGTGAATAAGTACAAAAAAGTTTTGAAAGTTTTTGCACACTAACTGTAGTGAACAGGATCTTTAGGAAAGTGTCTATGGTATGGGTCTATGGAAAAACATAGTAGAAAATCACCCAGGAAAAATATCTTGGTATAAAACTGGACATTATTGTAGGACACAGCAACTTTAAAGAAATGCTAACCAAGTAATTTTCTTACTTCTCATACAATGAGGGGGGGAGAGGGTTTAGGAGGGAGGAGAATGTAGAGAATAGTTTACGTGGGTTGTTAGTGGAGGCTTGGATTACAGATTGGAAATAAGTACATTTAGCAGAGGAGAGAGGAGAAGGAGGAGAGGAGAGTTTAGTAGAGGTCTAGGGCAGCAGGGAGTTTGGTTCTCTTCCATTTCTTTTCAGCAGATCGCAGTGTGATTCTTGCTGAGTGGAGCGCAGAGGAGAGCCAGGGTTGGGGAGGGGCGAGCAGGTCGGGAGGTGAGGGGACAGAGGAAGACGAGGGAGGAGAAGAGGGTGGAGGTAGCGGAGTCTACGGAGAGTTGTGAGAAGGAGTCGATAGGAGGGAGGTGAGAGAGAACAGTGGAGGCGAGGACAGCGGGAGAGAGAGAGCGGAGGTTACGGCGAGAGGTGACAGTGGGGGTAAGAGAAACAGGGAGAGAGGGGAGAGACAGAGAAAAAGAGATGAAATAGTGATCAGAGAGGTCCAGGGGGGTGACAGAGAGGGTGGAGGGGCAGCAGGCCCTGGAGAAGGTGAGGTCCAGTTGACGGCCAGCTTTGTGGGTAGGAGGGGATGGAGAGAGACAGAAGTCGAAGGAGTGAAGGAGAGGAAGGAATCCGGCAGAGTGGCTGGGGTTGGAGAGATGAATATTGAAGTCACCCAACAGGACAGTCGGGGTAGACAGAGAGGGGAGGGAGGAGAGTAGATAGTCGAGTTCATCCAGAAAGTGAGTGAGAGGCCCAGGGGGGCGGTACAGAACAATGAGCAGGAGTTGACAGGGAAAGGTTAGTTGGACTGCATGAAATTCAAAGGTATTAACAGAGAGTGAGGAGAGGTCGGAGGGGACAGAAAAGAGTAAGGAGGGAGAGAGGAGAAGACCAGTCCCACCTCCCCGTCCAGTGAGACGCGGGGTATGGGACAGGACGTAGAGAGAGGACAGGGCGGCAGGAGTTACAGAGTTATCAGGGGACAGCCAGGTTTCAGTGAGAGCAAGGAAATCATACCACATGAAGTGTACCACATGAAGTGATTAATTACCAGTGTACAGTGTGTTTGAATTATCAGCATATCTGAAATGAAAGTGCAATAAATATCTTCAACACAAGAAAGAGGGGGTGGGGGTGTGAGCTACAGGTGGGAAACAATATTTAACATTGCCTATATCTTTCTCAACAGCCTCAAACAATAGCATTGCTGGTTCTTTAAGGGATGACAGTAGAAATACAGTCAGAGGGCTGATGTGTTTTCCTGTGTGCTCTCTTACTGATTGGGCTACATTAAGCAGACATGCAAATGATCGGTTTATATCCTAATCTGTTTTATCTATTAATTCATGCATTTTCTCTCCTGCTCATGTATTTTCATTTACTGTGATTATTGTATTTCCTGCTTGTATTTTCTGTTCTAGCCACGTAAAGCGCTTTGAGGCATTGCTTTTGTGAAAGGCACTATATTAAATAAAGGTTGTTTGATTGATTGATAATGACCACAGTGTTCAGAGACTCACGTCCAATGCTATAAAACTGCATGAGAGCTTTCTACCTCTCTCCGGAATGGGATGACTTTCCTTCAGACAATGTCCTGCCTTTCTTTCAAAGAGAAAAACTACAATTTCAAGAGATTAAATAAGCGTTAAAAAGTAAATCCAGTATCCCTCTTCGTTTGAGATAACGATACGCTGAGAAAGTGTCAAAACGTAACGCTGGGCCAAGAAACCTTGGAAAGTAGGCCAATCTGTATTGATCATTACCAACCAAGCACCCAATGAAATGAACGGCATCCTAAATCAGGTACATAAATCAGGTTATTACTGTCGTCAACAGAGAACTAATCATTCCAACAGGACAGCTACTTCATCTGCCTGCTGTCTCAGCACTACAGCCAGGACTGATAGCAGAAACACTGCCATTCACGCTACATCTATAAATAGCCCTGATTTTATAATACCCAGCTGGCTAAAGTGAATATGACTAAAGGCAATGATGATTGTGAATTCAAGGATTTGCAGGTATTATTTCTTAACAGACGCCCTTATCCAGGGCGACTTACAAGATATCACATTATTTTTACATACAATTACCCATTTATGCAGTTGGGTTTTTACTGGAACAATCTAGGTAAAGTACCTTGCTCAAGGGTACAGCAGCAGTGTCCCCCACTGGGGATTGAACCCATGACCCTCCGGTCAAGAGTCCAGAGCCCTAAACACTACTCCACACTGCTGCCCCTTTATTATTTATAAAGCACTCCTGCTTCCAGCCTTAATTTATTTTCTGTGTAAGTAAGGTATTAAGCATGTTCAATTCAAGTCCAGCGAGTTTTAACCACAGCATGCTTTATTGAGACCACTTAAGCTTGCACAGAAGGCTTTTTTTTTCTGGTCACTGGCAAAGGACATGTTTTAGAAATGCACTATTGCTTAGATTCTGGTGTCAGTGTGTACAGGAATCCTAAGAGTGGGCTTCGGACTCTCGAGACTATAGATTAGAGCTGGATAACCTAACTTAGATTTCACCAGAGCACATTCAACAAGATACTGGGCTGTATTTGAGATTTTAACAAAAACTCATCCAATTTTTGGAAGTATCAAATCTTATCAAAATCATAATTCCATTCACTATGTAGGTCTAGCAAGCGCAGTTTTCAAATGATGAAACATGGATTTTAGTTAAAAGAAAATGATACCTCGGTTGGTACCATACTAGACTTTACTTTCAGGTATTCATGTCAATGGCAAGAAGGGGTGAGACCTACAGCACCCAGCAAATGGAGCTGCCACATGTATAATTTATGAGATTAAAGTGTAGCTAATGATACCAGTTTTCAAGGGTTCATTTGTAAACAGAAAGGTACCAGATCTTGTCATTAAGGAGAGGGATAGCATTTTTGTTTCTAGACCTAATGCACTGGCCTTTATTTACAGTAGCTTCCACATACACTACTCATTCGCTTGTGGATACAGTGCCTTATTGTTGGTGTCAGTAGCCACACAGCTATGTTTTAACTGTGCGGCTATTGCAGTAATACTGTACCCTGATTTATCTAACTTATGCTCAATGTATGGTACTGGCATTTAGTGGGAAGGCATATTGAATTCCCGGAACACCTCCCTCAAAACCGGGACGATCAAGGGAAAATGGGGACAGATGGCAGCCCTACCCACAGCCCCCACAAAGCATGTGATCAGCTGTCTAGACTCACAGCCCCCAGAAAGAATGTGATCAGCTGTCTAGACTCACAGCCCACACAAAGCATGTGATCAGCTGTCTAGACTCACAGCCCACACAAAGAATGTGATCAGCTGTCTAGACTCACAGCCCCCAGAAAGAATGTGATCAGCTGTCTAGACTCACAGCCCACACAAAGAATGTAATCATCTGTCTAGACTCACAGCCCCCAGAAAGAATGTGATCAGCTGTCTAGACTCACAGCCCACACAAAGCATGTGATCAGCTGTCTAGACTCACAACCCCCAGAAAGAATGTGATCAGCTGTCTAGACTCACAGCCCCCAGAAAGAATGTGATCAGCTGTCTAGACTCACAGCCCACACAAAGCATGTGATCAGCTGTCTAGACTCACAGCCCACACAAAGCATGTGATCAGCTGTCTAGACTCACAGCCCACACAAAGAATGTGATCAGCTGTCTAGACTCACAGCCCACACAAAGAATGTGATCAGCTGTCTAGACTCACAGCCCACACAAAGAATGTGATCAGCTGTCTAGACTCACAGCCCACACAAAGCATGTGATCAGCTGTCTAGACTCACAGCCCACACAAAGCATGTGATCAGCTGTCTAGACTCACAGCCCCCAGAAAGAATGTGATCAGCTGTCTAGACTCACAGCCCACACAAAGCATGTGATCAGCTGTCTAGACTCACAGCCCCCACAAAGCATGTGATCAGCTGTCTAGACTCACAGCCCCCAGAAAGAATGTGATCAGCTGTCTAGACTCACAGCCCACACAAAGCATGTGATCAGCTGTCTAGACTCACAGCCCACACTAAGAATGTGATCAGCTGTCTAGACTCACAGCCCCCAGAAAGAATGTGATCAGCTGTCTAGACTCACAGCCCACACAAAGCATGTGATCATCTGTCTAGACTCACAGCCCACACAAAGCATGTGATCAGCTGTCTAGACTCACAGCCCCCAGAAAGAATGTGATCAGCTGTCTAGACTCACAGCCCACACAAAGCATGCGATCAGCTGTCTAGACTCACAGCCCACACAAAGAATGTTTAGAAGGATGCAGTGAAATGATCAGAATATCTAGCTAGTTATCGCTGCCAGGATCCTTACCAGATGTAAAAAACGTGATCACATCACCCCCTGTCTTGCCAAGCTGCACTGGCTACCTGTAAAGTTCAGGATTATTTTCAAAACTCTCCTGCTCACCTACAATGCCCTTCATCACACAGGTCCTGAGTACCTCCTCAACCTGCTGACCCACTATGTCCCTGCCCGCAAGCTGAGGTCCTCCGACTCTGGCCTGCTTGTTATCCCCAAGCACAAGTGCACCACGCTTGGAGAACGCTCGTTTAGCTTCATGGCTCCGACTCTTTGGAACTCTCTCCCAGCTTTGGTGCGTGATGCTCCCACCGTCGCTCACTTCCAATCAACTCTCAAGACCCACCTGTTCTCTCTTGCTTTTTATGCTCTTTAAGCCTGATATCTGCTATTAGCTGCTGTGTTGCTGCTACTATTTCATGTATTATGCTACTATCATGTATTATGCATTGTTTTTTTTGTTTTTTTTTACAGTATATCATGTATTGGGCATTTCTTTGTATTTAAAGTATTATAGATTTTCTTGTTGTTTACTGCACCTTGTTAAGCGCTTTGTGATGGTGGTCCACTATGAAAGGCGCTATATAAAATAAAGATTGATTGATTGACTGCTTTGTATTGAGGCATTGTTAATTGATACAGTACAGAGATCTCAAGAAAAATAAAAATGCCTAGAAGGGGAAAAAGGGGGAATTATCCATGTCAAACAAGGGCAGGTCAGGTGACACTACCAAAGAAATCAATGGATGGCATGTAAAATCCCCTCATTGGCCTTCTTGAATGAGCGCAAACCTACCTGACTGTCTGTCCAGAGAAAATGTGTATCTTGAAATTAAACAATGCTACTGTGGATTTGAGACTTGCCTTTCCCCTATACTTTAGTTTGTTACATTAATTAATACATATATTAATTGTATGCCTAATTAATACGATATTTAATTATTTTAAACGTTTATGTGGCTTGTGCACAATATGTAATTATTTTGGTGTGTTTGTGTTTAGGAGGTATGGATCTGTCAGCGTTTGGAGATTGTAAAATAAATGTGTCAGTGTTATTTATATGGTTTAATTGACTGGTTTGGCTCGGGTCTAAAGCATGCGATTCTTTTTATATAGCTGGCGTTATGCACTGAATAAAGCACAGTGTCGGTGAAGACTGATTATGTATTACATGCTGTATCATTCTCACAAAACAAAACTCCGTGACCGCAGGAGTAACTTCCCCGCCAAAATGACGCAAAAGCATTGTAAGCCGGGCTTTTCCATTGGCTGCAGCTTTGCCACGCGCCGCAATTCCCACTGTGGATTTACTCCCGCCGCTAGATGGAAAACGCACATGATTAAATAATAACAAGAATGTGTTTTTAAAAAATGCCTGCATCGAAATGTCTCAGTGTTACGTTTCGAATGCAAAACTCAAACGGCAGATAGATGACAGATGGAGGTTTAAATTGTTATGAAATGTAATGTTGCACACAGTCTTAACTCGCTTACGTCAATGTAGAGTGACACTGACGGCATTCTGGCTCCAACTTAGAGTCCGTGTCATGTAATGTACGGTACAGAGTGCGGAGCCAGTATGGCGTACACAGGGACGCAGTTGCATATACTCCTCGTCAAGGTTGAAGCGCTGCGGCATTTATCAGGGGATGGCAGAGGGGAGGGTGTGTGATTGGCTGGACTCGCCTTGTTGCCGTGGCGACGGCAGGGGGTTTGGTAGCGTTGCTGTGCGGTGTGATTTCTGCGCTGCGTGGATAGAGGAAGCTTGCAGCTGCTGATCTCTGACACACACAGCGACAGGCATCTATATGAACATATAGTGAACCTCTGCCATATTGCAAAACAGGCACGACGTGCATGAATGTAAGTACTTATTTTATTTTGCATTTTAATCAAATAGCCAATGCGATAAGCCAGTTCACCATGTTTCGGGGTGGAAAAAACTACAGTACTAATTACCAACGTGACACGGGCAGCAAGATTTGTTACACTGTGTTTTTTTAAGGACGTGCTACAATTTGGAAGGTTGCTGCCTACCACGTTTCTGTTTTCTGTGTGACTCTCGGTCTTGAAAAACAAGTATTGTTCGATTTACAGCTTCTAGTTTAAACGCTGCTGTGATCAAAATCAAGTTTCTTACACCTTAGGTGTTTATTATATAAAGTTGTATTAATTTTGGCATTGTTTAACAATATCCTATCGTGTTTTTTGGTGTTACTGTACTTTATTAACTGAAAATGCATTGTTTTGACGTAGTATTTAACTATTGTTGGGTCAATTCGTCTAGGTTTTTTTTTTTTCGTTTAATAACCAAACTGAAAAAAAGAACCAGGGAAAGCTTTTAAACCGGACATGTATTTTTCCGCCTACGACTGATTCGTGATACTTACTGGAGTAAATAGGCAGTAGATTTGAATTCTGTTTTCTGGTGTTCAAAATAATATCCCCCCCCCCCCCCCCCAAACGGTAGTTTAAGTCTTTTAACTGCTGTTATTCAAACACATTAAACATTTTTATATAAAATAGAATGGGGATGTGTAGTAGTCCAAATGGTTTTGTTCGTTGTGTTATTATTTAGTGTTTCCAATTGTATATATATATATATTTTTTTCTTCTTCTTCTTCTCAGTAGTAGTGTTGTCGTTATATAAAAATGTGGTTTATTTTTTAAGTATTTGTGTGTACTGTTTCCGGTGGTTGGAATGGCAGATGATTGCAGTGAGTGACAGAGACACGTGGTCATGAGTGCAGCGAGCGCCGAGCCTGCACTGGGTAAGACAGGCAAGCTGTACCAACCAACTTATCAGCGCCGAGCCTGGTCACGTGAGACTTATTTCTGGTTTGTTGTGCGCTGTTATCAGGCTCTGCATTCATGTCCTGCTTTAGAGCGCACAGTCATTTTAATAAAACCTGGCTGTACTCTGGTGTAGAGACATCAAATACGTCTGCCATTTGTTTAGGGCGTCTTTCATTTATCATTAATCTCTGACTCCAAATAGAGCAGTCTGGTCCGGTGCCTTTCATCCCCTTCAACAATAGATTTTTAATAGACTCTGGAGTCTGACTTTCATAAAAGCTGGTCTTTTGGTACTGGAGTGGAAGTTTTATGTCATACATACTGGTGATAAAATAAAAAAAAAACCCTTGTCTTTTGATTATACCCTACATACTCTTACACTGCATTTCATTATTTAAATGTAGTCTGACACAAGGAGAAGTGTATAGTAATAGATAATTGCTGCTCATTATCTGTATACCCTTATAAACCTTGGTTTATATTTTTTTATTTTGTATTTGTAGCATTGATTCCCAACTACGTGCCACGCTGGCTGGGTCATAGCCATTTCTGAACATGTACTGCATCTGCTTTTCCCCCCTAGTCTGTCGTGGTGTTGCCAGCAAACTGCAAAATTGTATCTTTTTCTCCCACAGTGTTTGCTGTGATTGTGTAAATATGATGTTACCTGAATACCTTTGAACAGTGCTGACTTAATGCCAGCTTTTGCTTTGCTGAAGTTTCAAATATCGTTTGGGCCAGACTAATCCAATCAAGGTAACAGATGTTGTTTGCCAACACTTACAAGAGATCAAACAACAAATTGCCTGTTAATTAAGTTTGGCTCTGAAAAACCTCTTTGGGCTTCTTTTTGGCATTCATTGGGGGGATCTTTTACTACTGGGCCACTGATACAGAAAGCCATTGCACAACAATCAGGATTGTTACAAGTCTCTATATCGTCACCACTAACTTAAGAGTATTACAGTAAGGATGCACCACTCAAAACCTCAAACTAAACGGCTCACTTTCTGTGTATTCCTTGCAATTCCCGACTCATCCAAAACCTGGCATGTGCTTCAATATGCTTTATCTCAGCTGGTAATACAAAGCTTGAAAACCACATTAACCCTGCAGAGTCCAGGGTTTCATAACGTCTCATGTTTAGGTCACACCTGAGTCTGTTGGTTTACTAATAGGAGTTGATCATGTGGCTGTAAGTGAGGAACAAGTTATTTAAGATCAAACTCTTGGTTCCTGGTTGTTACAGTAATATACTTCATTGACTGTAGGACTGAGTGCAGAGTTAGTGTGAGTTTCAAGCCTTGGTAAAGCTGTAGAATGTTAACAGCTGTGTTTCACTGCATGCTGCTTAACCTGAAGGGGGGTTTTGAAAGTAGCGAAATAGATTTCACAAAAAAGGATGCCTGATTTCATTTAACCTGTAGCTAAATTGCTATAGTGCATTTTAATTTAATCACTTCAGTAATTCTTGGCTCCTGCCTTCCTGTTTTTGACACTGCCACTCCAAGTCTTGAAAGGTACTGAAAATGCTGTGCAGACGTGTGCACAAATGTGTTTACTGTCCACTCACTCCCAAAGTGTGAATTGTGCAAACTGTCTTCCTTTTCCTGAGTGTCAGTATTTCAGAGGCTGTGAATGTGATTTAGCAGTATAATCTGTCTTGAAGCGGGTTAGGGTTTGTTGTCTTATTCGTATTGGGAGAGTTTCAAACCAGGAGATCTGTCTGTGCCAAATTAAAAAAAAAAATGCATTTCCTTCCTTTTCACCTGGAGTTCAGACTCTCCTAAATGCAGTGAAAAGAGTGTGTTGCATTATCACAATCAAACCAAGTTTCCCCTTGGTATGTGGTACATAAATCAAATCAGGTTATCACTGCTTGTCTCCCCCTCCCCCCATATATACTGTATAGTGTCTGCTGCATATTAAGTTCAAATGAACTGATTCACATAGTCAATCGTGACAGTTAATTTTTTCAGATCTGTTCCCAGTGGATTCATTTTAAAAAGCTTGATGTGTAGTGGCCTGGCTTGGATTTGTGTGAGGAGACCAGCCTCCTGCAGTGAATGTCACAATATTACATGGAACATTGCATGGGGAAAAGGGCCTTATGTGTGCGCATGCAAATTATTATTAATTTATTTTTAATTTTTTTTAGTAAAACTGTGTTAAGACTTTTGCTTGATATTCTTAATAAAATAGTAGTTGTCCTGTCCTTTTTTTTTTTTTTTTTTACATGCCTGCTTTAAAAAAAAAGTCCTTTGTTTTCTGACAGTGCTTTGGCCATAATGACTCCAGCTGCACACATTTTTCATCTGGAGACAACAGATCTCGTGCCTCCTTTTTTCTTTCTTTCTCTTTTGCCTAAAGCTGCAACTGGGAGTCAGTTGAATCCCCGGGAGACCAGAAAGCTTGCGTTGTCCTGGATACAGGACATCACAGAGCGTGGTAATCAAATATAGTCGGCTGCACCGTATTTGGGATGCAAATTTGACCTCCTGTCTGGGCTGCAGGCAGCAAGCCTCCCCCCGCCTCTCTTAGGATGGAGAAAGCTGTGCTGTGGACTGTAACGGCTGAATTCCTGGTGGAGGAGTGACAGTGGGGATGATATAAACTCACCTCTGCCCCCTCCTGGCTAGAAACAAGCTCCATCATTTGCCTCTCGGTGGAGTAGTGGTTAGGTCTATGGACTCTTGACTGGAGGGTCGTGGGTTCACTCCCAGGTGGGGGGACACTGCTGCTGTACCCTTGAGCAAGGTACTTTACCTAGATTGCTCCAGTAAAAACCCAACTGTATAAATGGATAATTGTATGTAAAAATAATGTGATATCTTGTAACAATTGTAAGTCGCCCTGGATAAGGGCGTCGGCTAAGAAATAAATAATAATAATAATTGGTCGCCCTTTAAGGCCCTTTTAAGGGATTAAAGACCCTGTTGGCTAACAGTGTATTGCTAAAGCCTACTTGGTATTGAAAAGCATGCTAATGGTCCCCCTCTCCCGTAATTAAGAAGAGCATGGCCAACGCCTTGTGTCACAGAAACAATGGGGCTTTGTGAAAGACACTGGCTGGCTGAATATAAATGGTTTGTTTAATTCTGATCCCTCGTGCCTCAGTGTAAAACGGGACGGTCGTGGGCAGACACAAGGGAGAGAAGAGAAGGACCATTCATGAAATGGCACAGGGTAGTCCTTTCTTGCATTGTTCAACATGCAGGGCTGCAGCGAATCAGAAAATGGGTTTATTGTAGTCCACAGATCAGTACATTATCGATCTAACAATATTCAGTATATCAAAAACGGTGGGTCTTTATTTAAAATGGGAACAATCTAATTTAAGATTAATTAATTAAATTAATTAATAAATAGTGTTTAATTGATCTTTGCCTGAAGAGTACATATTTGTAAATCATTTCTAAAGGACTGATAAATCTTGCCCTTGTACATTCATCGATTGAGTTCATAGCATGCACCATAATTGATAAGGGACTGTACTAGCCTACTGGCTTCATCGCTGCCCCCTTATTTTAATAGCTATTTCCCAAAGAGAACAATCCACATCTCCTTCTGTTGTTATTTGTTATTCTCGGCTCTGGTGTGTTTTTTGCAGACAGAGAAACCTTTGCCATAGGCTGGCGTCTAGTTGTCATTCTGTTCTGCCTGTGAATGGATTGAAAGTTTAGCAGAAACCAGAGTGCCGGTGCAGAAAGCAGGTGTTCGGTGTCACGTGGTTGAACATGAAAGGCTCTTTTAGGCTGTACAGAGCCTTACTTTTGCAGGTGTGTTTTAACGTTCTCAGTGCACAAGCAGAGGAGTCGGGTTAACAAATGCAATGTACCACCGACTTGAAATAAGTTTTGCATTTTGTGTGTGCATGTGGGAGGATGGGACTTTTATTCAATTATTCACACTTTTTTTTTTTTTACTAGATCAGATAAGTTGATCAGAGTCTGCATTTAAGATGAATGTTTAAAAGAAAAGAAAAAAATCGGGGGGGGGGGGGGGGGAGTTAAAGTCCTCCCTGTAAAAACATGTGGCTGGAGCCGTGAACTGAATAAGTGATTAAATAAATAAGCCACGGGTCTATGAATAGGGTGTTCAAGTGGTTAGGGTTGGAATTAATGTTGGTGTTAGGAGTGTTGTGTCGTGTGCTGTGCTGTGCTGTGTGCTCATTGTATGTCTGCAAGTTTTGTGTAGACCTTTTGTTTGGCCCTTGTGCCATTTTATTTGCTAATGTGTTTTTGTCTGTCTTGTTTCGTGTTTATTTTGTAAATAAAAGTGCGCAATAGCGCTTAAACCTGCAGCTTGCTTGTCAGAGTCTCGCTTTCTGCTTGAAACAGCTTGGGCCGTGATGTCACCCTGTCACAGCATGTTCTACCAAACAAAAAAAAAGTATAACATACTAGATGAGGCAATCAGAGTTATCATTTAAGCGTAAAAAAAATCTTAAACTTAAAAGTGACGAATCTCCTGCTGTTTTAAGCATTGTAAGGCATATTCTACAAAAATAGGACTAATGAATGTTGCCTCTGTAGATAATTGCAACTACTTTTCACAATCAAGAACTACTAGTCCTGTAATTTGACAAGCTCTGTGCCATTACTGCATTACTTGGTGGTTTGTTGCAGCACAAGAGACAACATCTTGAGTTCTACCATTTTAACATTGCTAACATTCCTGTAAGTGCTGGTCCTGCTGTGTGCTGTACCTGGTGTCTTCAGGATCTCTCAGCACTGTGGGGGGATGGGAGCAACAGCTTTAGTACCAGCACTGTCTTCAATGGTTCCTCATTAGGGCAAGTCATTGTGGCCGCATACTGTAGCAGGACAAGCAGATAAGGCTTTGAGACATGCAGGGAGTGAGTTAATGGTGATGTGCACATGGATTAGCATGGAATAGGAGATTTAATGGAGCATAATCTTGACAAGAAGAGTTACAATGCTGCAGTATAGGGTTACTGTTTCCATGTTCTTAACTTCCCCTTCAGTGATCTGCTGGGACTGGCATTGTGTGTGTGTGCGTGCGTGTGTGTGCGTGTACATGCACGCATGCTGAGGAGCGTTACTTTTGTCAATGAATTCATTCATTTATGAAGATGCACAATCTGTTTATCAGCATTGCAGTGCGACGTCTCTGTGCTTATCAAGGTGTCGCAAACAGAAAACAATGGCACTCAAAAATGAAACGTTTTTTACCGGAGACCAACATTTTAAGTTATGATTGATTTATGGACAGAAAAAGAATGCATGCGATGGTGCTAAGCTAGCTGTAAGAATTGCCGATACTAACAGCCCAGGGTTACAGTAAGTGACCTGTTGTTACAGTACAGTAAGGGATGTATTCAGCATGACACTTTTACAGTGGTAGAATTTTCCACCAGTTTATCTGCACTGCACATGTGGGCCCCCTGAGGCTAACAGTCATTAATGTGTAAAACAACATGCTTTTTAAAATAACGGGCTGTAGTTACTGTAATGTATATGTTATGATCACACACCCACCCCACCCCAAATGACTGTATGCAGTAATAACAAAACTTTCTTTTGAAAAGTCATGCACCATGAGCATCAGCCACCTGCTCCAGCTGTGCAGTGATCAGAATGACCCCAAGGCATCAGTCTGAGATGGAGCTCCTGTGAGGGAGTGCTGTTTGACTGTACAGTAGCTGTCACATTGAACTTGTTGGTTTTGTGGTCTCGGAGGTACTGTACCGCAAGAAACACTCCATTTCAGTGCAGGGATACAAATAGGTGTATTGCAGCAATTCAGGTGTTGGGCAATTTGTGTGTCTTAAAATATTTTTTTGTAATGCTGCAAAAAATAACAGGGGTCCCCTTGCTTTACAGAGATTGGGTGTGTTCCATTCATTTATAAAAAAAAAAAGTTACTAGAAATATTTGTATTACATTTTTAAATAACATTCAAGCTATATTATAATACAAACATGTTCTCAAATATATGATTTTAAATGTAAACCCACCAGTCATACCCAAACATGAGAACATGATGCGTGCATTTTGGGTTTGTGTTAAATTGAATGCAATACGGCAACAATTTAAAATCCCTTCATGCATGACAAGGCTGCACAGGTGGGTTTAGAAGCTTGGGAACATTCTATAATGATGTAATAAACCTGACTTCACTCTGGATTGAAACCCTTGCATGCTTTCTGATCATGCATTTACTGACTGCAGCTGGTTAGGATTCTCCTTGTAGATTCCTGAACTCTGACCATGCCAGCAAACCCACAGTGCCCCATATCAGTTACAAATAGATATTTAATTACATCCTAAAATACAGTACACCGGTCGCTGTTCTTGTCTCATCTATTTAATAATTTGTAATGTTCATTTCAAACCTAGGTGACCAACGTCTCGTTTATAAATAGAAAATGACTTTTTATTTTTATTATTATTATTTTTTTAAAACACTTATTTTTTGATAAATGGGGACCCATTTCAGCAGTGCCCAGTTAAAAGCTACGACTTTGATTGTTGCAATTATAAAACCTATAACATCTTAGGTAGTTAAAATGCTTCTCTGGTGAAACCGGGTTCCTGCCTTTCCATAGATATTTACTGTGTGCTTTGCTGGGGATTAAGGTGCTTCCTCTTGTGTGTGCGCTCATTGTAATTCCCCCAGGCAATGGGCTTCCCAGCTGTAAAGCACTCGCTCATGAAGTGGCTAATGCAGGTGCGCTTTGTGCTGTTAACAGGCGTTAATTAAGCTCCTTGCCTGGGCCATTCTCAAAGCTGTCTGCAGAGGGGAATGGCCTGGTAACGTGAGCCTCACAGCCGAGATGCACCTTTCTGCTAAGAGGAGAATCTCTGCAAATGGACAGTAACAGGGCTGCTGGCAGCAACCGTACAGTTTAGCTCCGATTACTCAACCTGAAGCCAGATCTGGCTGTGCACCGTACAGATGTGGCCAAATGTTTTCTATCCCCAAATTAACAATTTAAAAAAAAAAAAAAAATGATATGAACGTAATTGAGATCTTTTATACATCATGTACTAAAAAAAATACTAAACAATATCGTAAAAGTGTGCCGGAAGCCATAATAGTAGTATGGAAAACTACAAAGAGGTGTATAATTCAATATATAACATAACATTATTCATCAGGTTTCAGGGTGGTGCAAAACCTTTGGCCATAGCTGTACAGTGATGCTGTGCCGGTAAACCGCATTGCCTGTGTCTCTTGGGTTACGTCATGGTGTGGGGAGTACGTCCACGTTGTACTGCACTGAGAGTCTGGTCATGTCTTCCTGGTGTCTTGTTACAGGATGGGATATGACATGTCTGGCCCTGTAGAGAAAACCCTGAAGCTAACACACTTGTGATTTGGATAGTAAAGCGCCTCTCAATCCGCACTTCCATTGTGGTTCCAGCGCAGTTTTCAGGATGACTACTTCATGACGTTTATGTATATCTAAGCACGCTTTGTCATGGATTTTATTAAAATTGGTGTGTGTTGTAGCACTGCAATAAGATTTAGTGCCTTATAAATAGCTTAACGCCTTCAACACTAAACTTACTATATTGCAGATTTTACTGCCAGTAATTTGACTGTGTGGCAGTGCATGATTCATAATCCACACAAAAAAAAAAAAACCTGTTCAAACAATTGTATCTGGACTTTTCAGGACTTTCCTGGTGCGTTGTTAACATGTTGAGAGAGAGAGGGGTTGGTTTTAGAAGCATTGTTTTAGTAGATTACAGTACATCCTTTCTTGCACCAGTTGGAACTCATGAATCATTGCTGGTGAGAGATTTTTCTTTTGTTTTAGTCCAATTATCACAGGGGGAATTGGGTGGGAATACAGTTTGAAGGTTGTGGACTTTCACACATGATCTCTTCCTTCCTGAGGCTCAAAAAGAAAGCATTTTTTAAGTTCTTTCTTGGAACATTCTGTTCCTTCAGAAAGTTCCAACCTGAGCATTCTAGCAGACAGGGTGCTGTCTCCTGGGGGCTATGTGGCTGCTCCTAAGTGGCACAAAGAAAGTGATGTCTGTGAAGTACCAGCTTCAAAGATTGAAGTGGGTGGGGTGCGGAGAGCCCATGCACTGAGCATGCAAAGCACTGTATGTGAGTAAACAAGAAAAGCATTGTATGCGTTTTCCATACAGATGCTATCAGCTTGCATATCATTTCATTGTGATGGCAGGGCTCGGTCAATTAGGACAAAGCAGGACTAGGATTAGTGAGAGTCTACTATACTGTTTATATAACTAATCGGTTATTTTGTGTATCAAAGACAAGACAAATATCTAACAGTGCGTGTCTGAGTCTATTAGCACAGCACTTCTGTATTAACTGTAACTCCATCACCATGAAGATCAGATGAGTAGATGTAGTAATAATTTAAAAAATACACTTTTATATACTGTAGTGTACGGACTGGAAACATTTTATTAAAGCTGCCCTGTTTTATTTATTTATTTATTTATTTATTTATATTTTTTAAATCCTCCTCCTGGCTGTGCCATTCCTTCTGGCTCTGTTCCTCTGATTATTGAAGCTGCCCTGTCTTTTATTTATTATCTAAATCCTCCTCCTGGCTGTGCCATTCCTTCTGGCTCTGTTCCTCTGATTATTGAAGCTGCCCTGTCTTTTATTTATTATCTAAATCCTCTTCCTGGCTGTGCCATTCCTATCTGGCTCTGTTCCTCTGAACCCTGGTTTATCTGTTCAGCTGCCTCCCTCAGTGTGGTTCGAGTGCTGTGCATGATCTGCACTGTGCCGAGCAGTATCACGCAGCCCTGCTGTCTTGCTGTGGTGCTGTGCAGGGCGTGTTGATATTGTAGGGCTCTTATCTCTCTGTGTCCAGACTGCAGGGGAGTCACGGGTGTGCATTGCAGTACAGTTCAACCCCAGCCCCCTCCCTCTTTACTCCCCTCGCAGAGGAGCATCCAAGTCAGATAGACAAGCCATTTTCTGATCCTGGGTTGTGAATTTGATTTCCTTTTTAAAGTGACTCCCAGTTTCCATAGTAATAATAATAATAGGCATTATTGTCTGTGCCCCATGGGGATTGCACAGCGCTCGCAGTGCACGGCTATCTGAACTCCTTGAGCTGGGTCACATGTCTGAAATTCAGACGGATAAATATCAGGTTGCTTTATTTAATGTTGCTAATCCATGCCGCCTGATTACATATTTACACACAGGCGCTGTGGATGTTATTAATAAATCCATTACCCATCATTTTAAAAATGTAAATTGCTATTGGTTATGTATTTTGCTTGGCTTTATTATACAGCTCAGCTTTACCGAATCAATATGTGTTATTAGATGATGTATGTAACTATTTAGCCCTGTCCAGGCTTTATTGGTAGTGTTGCCACTTTGTAAATTGATTACATTCCTCCCCTAGTCTTTACAGAGTAGGACATTTTCAGTTTTTGATGTATTTTGCAGTAAACATTTTTCTGTAATTGGAGTATCTGAGTCCCTCTTTGCTAGATGGAGGGAGACTGGTTTGTATACTGTCTCTTTTAAACAGAGACCCTCCAGTACAGAGCAGAGGGAGGCTGGTTTGTATACTGTCTCTTTTAAACAGAGACCCTCCAGTACAGAGCAGAGGGAGGCTGGTTTGTATACTGTCTCTTTTAAACAGAGACCCTCCAGTACAGAGCAGAGGGAGGCTGGTTTGTATACTGTCTCTTTTAAACAGAGACCCTCCAGTACAGAGCAGAGGGAGGCTGGTTTGTATACTGTCTCTTTTAAACAGATACCCTCCAGTACAGAGCAGAGGTTCTCAGTGGGCCTGACTACAATCTGTAGGGCTGCAATGAAGGGTACATTTTGGTACATTTTTGGTACTCATTTGCATCATTTATTGGTGACGTCACCATAGCTGCTTGTTTCTATTTGATTGAAAATCCTATTATTTTACAGGTAATCCATATAAATGAAATAAAACATTCACATGTAGTTTAAAAATACGATATATAGAACAGTAATCATGTTTTTATAATTTCAATAAAAATACACGTTGTTTATTTACACTTAATTGAGCCTGCTTGCGATCTATACAGGAAGCTTGCATTGCAGCAGCACCAACTCCAGCGGACAAAGCTTTATTTAACAGTCACCGTTCCAAGCTGGTTATCAGTCACATTTTACTACTACTAAAAATATGAATAATACTAATAATAATATGAACTTACACTTTGTCAAGTGACCCCAGAGATTGGTTATGCCTCCATGATACGAGTCGCTTGCACAGTTTGCATTCAATTTTGTTTTTGGTTGTCTGGGAATTTAACAAAAAAATTCCAAACAGCAGAGGGGTTTCTAGACATTTCTTTAAATACAGCTTACGCTATACAACGCTTTGCGGTCGAGATGGCGAATGAAGAAATTAAAGGTTTGCCTCTAGATAACACGAGCTGGAGCGGGGAGGGGAGGGGAGGACGGTGCTCAGTTTTCGAAATTAAAATGATTTGTGTTATCGTATATTTTGAATGTTTCAAACATATTCTGCCATAGCACTTCTCTTACACTGTCTTGTACACTAGGTATTCAGTACATATTTTACTGAAACACTACAACCACTAGAGGTACAAGCCCACTGCTTTGGATACTATACCCTGCTCCAGACACTGCAGCAGCACCATGTAGAGTTGCTACTTATACGATTTGGTAGCGGATTTTAATAACAACTTTTGTTTACGTAATATGCATTATACAAATCAAAAGATGGAATTTTACATGTGATTGACATGTAATGTGTGATTTTATAACATTCACACATTGTCAAACAGTTTCTGTTAATCGGAAGAAAAAAAACACACAGTGCGTGAACCCGTCTGATGAACCTTCTAAGGTTTAAAACAATCTTCGAATCCTTGGCTAGCGAATTAACCTTCGAACCTTTGGACACAGCCCTAACAATCTGACATGTTGAAAGCTCTTAATCTGCAGCACAAATACACTTAACTTCATCTCAACAGAAGGAGGGGGAGTGGGTGGGGTAGGAACATGCCTTCAGAAATGCTCCACATTCATCGCAGTCAAATCTATCACTTGCATTGGCCCTTTTGGATTATTTTACCTTTTTGCTCTGCCAGGTTTATTATTAGCAGCCTATATTACTGTAGCGGCCTCTGTTAATAAAGTGTTACTCTTGGATCTGGGTCACGCACACTATTTCAAGAAGGAACTATGCAGTTCTGTTGGTACGATGCGGCTGGAAGGATACTTCATTCTGACACAAGATTTAAAAAATAAAAAAAACCACACAATTTGCAAAATCGTATGTTTTGCATAATATCCCTACCATATTGGAGCTGTTCCTGGACTCCATATAATTCTTGAGTTTGAGTCATAATTTAGCTTTGGCACACAGCTTACTGTAGCACTCACTGGCACCATGCATCTTTAATTGTATTATGTTGCTGTTCATAATTCTTTATCCTATTTATTTTTTTGCCACACTGGTGGGTAATCCTGTTCTGGTTTAAAGCTGAATGTAAACAGTGGAGTTCTGTAATTGTTTCCCTGTTCGGAATAAAGTCTGTTTTTGAGGTCTTCTGAATATGCGTCTTGCCAGATTCCTTAAGTGTTCCTTTGATTACCCTCACTTGAACTCTTGAATGCAACACTTGAATGCAGCTTCCCCAACTGAAGCGTCTGTTTGATCCTGCAACATAACTGCAGCTCTAACAGCAGCCTGAGTGACCGGCACAAATGCTAATGAATTTACAAAAAGAATAAAGGAGCTGGCTGGAAACGATTCTCTCTTCACAGTCCCTGCTGAACCCGGGGCTCTGAACTTTCTTATTGCCACCTACTGCTAGGGCACTTAATAACTATTAACCTCTCCCAGTGTCCCTCTGTGTTTAGTAGTATTAGATTCAGGAAATGCCTCTTTGTCTCTTATTTAATTAAAGGGGTCCTGGGGCCACGGAGATTTCAAGTCTAAGGTTCTCTGGGTTAAATCTTCTCTTTTTTTTTTTTTTTTTTTTTTAATTCAACAGAACACCAGGGTTTAATGGGTCCTGTAATTGGAATGTCGCCAGATAAGAAAGCGGAAACCCCTGGGATGCAAGAGCTGGTGGGATCGCGGGCCACCGCGTGCGGAATGGGCACCCTGCCAGAAGCGGAGAGTGCGGCCAGCCCCAAAGCGACCAGCGTGGACAAGGGGCTGGGCGATGACGAGGAGCTCACCAACCTCAACTGGCTGCACGAGAACCTGCTGCAGAACTTTACACTGGGCACAGAGGCCCAGCCCAGCGTCAGCCCCCTGTACGACATCGAGGGGGGTGGCGCCGTGACAGCCTCCTCCTCCTGCGCCGAGGGCCGTGAGAAGGACTCGCTCAAGTCCAAGCCCCCCTACTCCTTCAGCCTCCTGATATACATGGCCATCGAGCAGTCCCGCAACAAGTGCCTGCCCGTCAAGGAGATCTACAGCTGGATCCTCGACCACTTCCCTTATTTTGCCAACGCCCCCACAGGCTGGAAGAATTCCGTGAGGCACAACCTGTCCCTGAACAAATGTTTTCGGAAAGTGGAGAGGAATCTGGGCAAGGTAAGTTTTCTTTTTTTTACATTTATAATTAAATGCTTTGATGTATTTTGATTTTAAAAAGCATTCAATCATTCAGGCCTGTGATGTCACTTCCTGCTGTGACGCAAACAGCCCACGCAGGGGAGGAGAATGGCTTTTTTTTTTTTTTTCAAAACCTCCAGATTTAAAAAAAAAACCTAGTTTATTATTTGTTGGTATTTAAGGAGGGAGAAAAAGTTAAAAAACGGTTTCTTCAGATGTATTACGTTGCTATCTAAGTATCTATTGTGCAGCAGTACCAAGAACACAGTTGCTGTACTTAGCAAATAAGATCTCAAGATGTTTTTGCAGGGCAGGGGAGGGTGAAAATGAAGCTTTCTGTTAACACCAGACTCCCCAGCACACCTGGGTCTATTGTCTTGGTGGTAGTACACATCCTGTTTAGGGAAGGCATTGCAGTTCAGTATATTCAGGTTCCTTCATGATGTTTTAAATCTTTTTGACCTGACCTGACGTTCCCATTTTCTCTGCGACATTTTATGATTTCTTCTTGGTTTGATGAACATAAACACAGAAACATACATGAGATTTCCGAGTTGATGTGAAAACATTGACAACATTAAAGGAGGGTTAACAGGAGTCTGTAATGGGGAATTACTTTGTCAATTGTAAATCCAGATGCCTTGTGGGGCCGCCTTTAAGCTGGTTCACCTTCAAGAGGTGGTCCAAAATGCAGTTTGTGATAACCACGGGATGGTAGCCACCTTTCTGACAGAGCTGTGGTAGTCAGTTGTCTGTGGGTTTTCAGTTAGTCAGCTGTATGACTGATTTGCATCCTGTATAGCGATGTTGAGAGCTGGCACTGGGGATTTCCCCGAGCGCAGCCGTTCTAGAAGCATGCTGTTGTGTTTCAGACTCGCCTTTCACAGACACTAAACATTTCCAGGCATGCACTTGGAAAGTACATCAAGAGCTGAATCTTTTGAATACAGTGATGGCTTTACAGTCGAAGTCGGTATTAATTGTAATTTTTTTCAGGCTTGAGTTAATAAGCTCCCGAGCAGTCAGTTTGTGTCTGAGAAATCGGTCTCGAATGACAGCCTGGTTTTCGTTGCCATGGTAACGTTTCCTCTGTCTTCCTGTTTGAGCTGCTGGTAGTATGAGTCAAGGTTATGTTCTTTTTGATCTGAAAGGCTGTGTTTAGGATCGCTTAAAAAAACAAAAACAAAAAAACTATCTTCCTGTTTATTTTGTGTGTTTTTGTTTTCCTTTCAGTTGCACATATTTCAGTCCAAATTACAGTTCGAGTATAATATACAAAATCTTTAATAGCAGCAGTGTATTTATGTTTTTGGTCTTTTTTTTTATATATCTATCTATCTCTATCTATCTATCTCTATCTATCTATCTATCAATCTATATATGTATCTATGTATCTATATATCTATATATCTATATATCTATATATATATATCTATATATCTATATATCTATATATATATATATATATATATATATATATATATATATATATATATGTTTTTTGTAGACCTTGAAAATGTTGTATTGTATCAACCCAGAGACCCAGGTCAGGCCTCTTAGTCTGGCATCTTATATTGAAGTTGACTGTTTCAACCTGGGGGACGATGGTATCCCGTTTATCTGAATGCCCACAGATGTAACTACCACAGCAGTTCATGTTATTAAAATAGGACACTCCGTGTACCAAGGTTATGAAAACGAGCAAATTTGCATGCAAGTCGCAGTATATTTTATATATTGGTGGCTTGATTTTGTGGTTTATTATACTGTAATGTGGAAGGGGGGGCGGGGGGGTGTCACAGTTCTTGTTTGTGTTGCAGTGTTTGTTGGACAAGCTTTCCAGTCTTGCAGTACCACAATAATGGTGCTGTTGTACAAGATCTTTAAGGTTGGGTTGGAAACGTCTCTGGGTTGTTTTGCTGTGCCTGGCTGATTACATTTTTGGTTTGTTGCATATTTATAGTTTCATTTCTACTTCATTGGGGAACGTATTCAACACTTGGGTTTGTTTGTTTTTTGTTTTGGTTTATTTTAACTTTTTTTGAGATGCTGCCATTAATGTAAAGAATTACATTTTAATATTTAAATGCACTTTGCATTTATTCTACTAAATAATCTGCAAAAAAGCATTTTTAAATTGGTTATTTTCCAACCCCGATCTCGCTAAAAAATAACCACAAAGTGGAATTAACCAACTGAAAAAGGCACTTCTCTGTTTGTTGCAAAATACTTTCTAGCAGCTAGAATGATGACACACACACCCGACCAGTTCAGCTGGTTTACAGTAAACTCTGCTGTGCGTGTGCATGTGTGTGTGTGTGTGACAATATAGTCTAATGGTTACAGCTGACGACTAACAGTGCAAGACAACGTTTAGGAGTATTCCTATTATCCCTGGTCAAACATTAACGGGCATATTTTTTTGTACCTTGATAAGAAAATGTACAGCCTTAAGTACTTTATTAGACATTAAAGACTGTTAGTATGTTGCTTCACAAACTACCTGTCAGTTTTAAGGGGGCGACCTGACTGGCTGATACCAAGTCAGGATAAGCCACAGAGCATTGTACAGCACTCCCACTTCATTGCATCAAACACGTATCTTTGGTTATCCTGGGCTTACACCTAAAAAAGAAGTGGATTCAGTTAGATTCCTTAGTACTGTAAAATGCTCTAAAAATCCATCTTATCCGAGCTGGAACAGATCAACCCCCAAGTGTCTGTTGTCTATGGATACCCTCCTGCTCATTCCTTAACACTTGCTTATTTATCTCTTCTTCTTCTTCTTATTCTTTCTTCTTCTTCCTCTTCCTCTTCCTCTTCCTCTTCTTCTTCTTCTTCTTCTTCTTCTTCTTCGAAGGCGAACGGGAAGGGATCCCTGTGGTGTGTGGACCCAGAGTACAGACCCAACCTGATACAAGCACTGAAGAAGCAGCACTTCCCAGCAGCACATGCTTTCTGCACACCACCTGCCTCTCCTCCAAGGTAAGCACCATCCATCAGTCTGGAGCAGTGAGTCTAACCAGCACCATAAACACCAAGTGAGTCTCAGTGAGTCTAACCAGCACTCATAAACACCAAGTGAGTCTTAAACAAGGGCTTTGTTGATGTACAAGGTGGAGGCAACAAAAATGTCATAGGAAAAACCCAACAACTTTTATGGACAAGTGGATTAGGTCACATGGAATGGCCACTGCTTCTTACAATTCAGGGATGGAAATAAGACTTGCCCATTCCAAGTTTTACTACAAGATTGACTAGTCATCGTGTATAGGCAAGAAGCTCAGGCGTGTCTTATTAAACGCATGGTAAAAGCAGGAGTGGATCATCTTGTGCACATGGACCAACCAAGGACTCAAATAAAGACCAATTACATTGAAAAAAAACTTGCTCTAGATTTCACCATCACTTGCAAAGAATGTTTTTTTCTTTTTTTTTTTTTAAAGAGAAAAAAATATTGCTTTCCTGCTTGGTGACCCAGTGATCATTAAAGGGTAGTCTTCCGCGGTGGTGCTTACCATAAATATTTTATATTAATCTGTGAAACAATCCACATAGGCTTCCTGCTGCGTGACTTTCCCAGCAACCCCTGGGGAGAAACTAAAAAGGATCACGGAGAGCAGTTGTTCTTAGCCAGGTTGGTGTGTGTTACACTGAGATGTATCCAGTCAGCCTCTTTATTCTGATACAGCACAGCATGCTGTGCAATTAATTACTACTCTCTCGGTACAATCTATAATGAAGCAAACATTTAAACAACTGGAGACCTGCAGGTAAATGACTAAAGGGAATAGGCTGAACATAAAAAAATAAAATAATGGTTCGGTTAAAATTGCGCTGCAGATGTGATTCAACGCACATCTGTAGAAAAGCTGGTTTCTGTTTGTATCTTCAATGCAAAATGTGGTTCTGTAGAGCTGCACAACCACAGTGTGAGGATTGGCTGCAGTTTGTACTGAGCAGAGCCCCAGTGCCTCAATCTCTGAACTGTTTTGCAAACTTGTGCTGGGTGGAATTTCCGTGTCAGCCATTCTGTTTAATTTATTCATGCAGAAAAAATACAGGGACATGGGGCTGTGAGCAATTTTTCACACAGACTTGTATTGGTCGTGCTGCATGTGAAACCCAACACAAACTGCACTTCTTGATCCCTGCTTTTTATTTTTATTTTTTTCAATGTAATTTTTCCCAGATCTGAACACCTCTTTACTGTGTGTTTTTCCTTGCAGTGGTTCCTCACCCCCTCGACATTTGATTCTTCAAGATCAAGGATGTTCTCTAAAAGGTGAGATGCAAACATGGGTCTTTCTCTTCGTAAAACTGTAGTACGGACTGCAGTAAGATAGCTTTGGTGACAGATATCTCTCAGAACCAATTTAACAAGTCCTGTCAGTGCAGCGTTTAAACAGTGTCTACAGGTAGGATGAGGGTCACAGTAGTGTTGTAGGTAAACAGACCTACTGAAGGAGGTGACCTGAGTTCAGTTTGTACAGCACTGGGTGTGTGCTTGGTCCACATGGCTAGCGTTTGACACTGAAGCAGAGAGAAACATGGGAAGGAGCAGTTACAGGCGTATCCGAATGTCTAACCACCCAAACTCCATCGTAATCAGCACCAACTTGCAGCTGGGGCCTGCATGTGGAAAATACCTGAAAATAGCTGACCTCGAGGTCTGGGTTTAGATACAGGTCAAGTCACAAGTGAAATTCGTTTTCCGACGGTTGCAACCCTTTCCCTACTGGATGTGTGTCCACATCACATCAGTCTCTGCTCGAGACAGGCTCAGGACTGACCGTTGGAGTGTTCACCATTGTGCCTAACCCTTTCATGAGCACTAAACCAACCGCAAATCAACACACAGGCTCGTTATTTTATCATTATTACCTTTTTGTATTACATTTTTTAATCTACTCTCCTGTAGTCACTGCAGAGAAATTTGGTGTAGAATTAAGCTCTCTCACTGTCTCTCTCTCTCTCTCTGTCTCTGCTTCTGTAACCTTGGCTACAAAAACCCCGTCAGCCAATTGGCTTGCCATTCGTGGAAATAGTCCTGCTTTTTAGCACAGGATTAATAATTTATACCTTGGCCTCTGGGGGCTCTGTAGCTCTCAATGCTGATGGGGAATTATGGTAGAACAATGCATCTCCTGAGTTTGTGTTTTAAAACCAAAAGGGAAATACTCTGTGCGTGACTTTGAGAATAATAAATCAGTATTGTTTTCTGCTTTCTTTCTTTTCAGAGTCTGATATTGATGCTGCCACTGCCATGATGCTTTTAAATTCTTCCCCAGAGCAACACAGGATGCAATGTAAGATATTTGATGTTTTTGCTTTTACCTACTTGCTGGACATTTTAATAGCGCAACTTAACTCCTTGTAAAAATCCACATAATAATAATAATGATTATGCTGATGATAACCCATTTTCCTCCCAGTGAGAATACACTTCATTCCACAGAATAATGCAGAAATAATAGGTATTCTGATTGCTGTGTGACTATGAGTCTTGAGCTTGTGATCTGATTTTGAGAGCCACTAGAAGTAACTTACAGGTTAATGGCAGTAATGACTTGCTCCAAGTAGCAGCGTTTGTTCAAATAGAGAAAAAGAGCAAAAGAGACAGATGCCATTAGGTAGCTCTGCAGCTCCCTCCCACTTGAGTTTTTGATCAGTTAATCATGTTTTAGTCTGGTCTTACCTTAAGATTTCACTGTGTCATATAATCTCTCTGTCGCTCAACAGTACATGTTTGTCTGCCAAGTACAACAGTAGTAAATGTTACATCATGGTGGCCAAAGTCACAAAGACTGTATTATAGATTGCTAGTTCATCGATTTTTTTAAATCCAAAGGTTGTGTAGCACCCAGTGTACTAAACATTAAATTGGATGGTCTGCATGGTGTACTTTTGAATCTCTTGTTGTTTTTTCTACTACAGCTGAGGCCAAATATTTCGCATCGCCCATACGATTAGCTAATTTTACTTCATGAAGTCGAATGTAACCTGCTGAAAAATGTTAACATATTGAATTACATACTGCTTTGTAGTTTTCCATATATTTCTTGAAAAAACTATCAAAAAATGAAAAATGTAACATTTTGAAATTGAACATGAAATACTGTAATATTGTACTACTATTAAGGCTTCTGCTAGACTTTTGCAATATAATTGTGTAGTTTCTTTGATTACATGATTTTAAATAAAATATCTAAATTTTGTTCATATAGTTATGACTCAATCCTAAAATTCTAGGTGATACAAAACTTTTGGCCAGGGCTGTATACTGCTAATATTACAGCTGCTACTTCTACGACCACTACTAAAAACACTCAAGTGAAGGTAAAGGGGAACGACCAGCAGTGGAATGGACTCATTGACCGGTTTTCATTTCTTTCTTGTTGCAGGTGGCAAGCCTCAGCAGTCCAGAGCGCTGCCTCGAAAGAGGAGCTACAACCACCACCACCACCATCACAGCAGCACCAGCACCAACAGCAGCAGGGTGCCAGGGGTGCAGGATAACCCTATCGATCTCTCCCAGCCAGAAACAGCCGTCGTCAGCAACGACCCCAAGGAGGATCACAACTACAGTGCCACGTTCCAGCGCTGCGCTTCGCACTCCAGCGTGTCGTCCCTGTCATCCGTCGATGAGGCCTACGAGTACACCTCCCAGGCGCGGCGGGCGGGCAGCGAGGGTTTCCATAGCGACGAGGACTCGGACCTGGCGGAGGAGCTGGAGCAGGCCAAGGATCGGCTGGGAGATAGTGGCTACGGGTCCCAGCAGCGTGCAGCCAAGGGCCCAGCCAGCAAGAAGCCGCGCAAGGAAGTGAGGCAGGAGATCGACGAGGAGCTGAAGGAGGCAGCCGGGTCCTTGCTGCACCTCGCAGGCATTCGCACGTGCTTGGATGCCTCGAGGCGCAAGGCCAAGAGCAAGAGCAAGAGCAAGAGCAAAAAATAAGGAAGCCTACAATTGTGTGTGTGTTTTTTTTTTTTCTTAATGTTTTTTTTAAATACAAAAGATGTTAAAATACATTAAAAGAATCCCACATGGCAATATTATCGTTCACAAAGGAGATCAAAGCCATATTGAGACTTTTACTAAGAAAAATGACAAACACCAAGAACTGCCGTGAACATTTTCATCCATTTTTTCTTTTTATATATATATATATATCTAAAAACAAACAAAGCAAAAAAAAAAAAAAAAAAACACGTTTCATAACTAGTACAATTGCATGCTTCCTTCCCATACAGTTTCTCGGTATACAATGAAACTATTTAAACAAGGATGAATGCATGGATATAAAATACAAATCCAAACACCTGCCCATCATCTTAGTAGTTGTAGTTTTGATTTCTCCTTTAAAAAAAACAAAAGAGGAATAAAAATGTTGCCATTTTTTTCTGTTAGAAGACGTTGTTAGAGAATTAAGATACAAAGCAAAATGCAATAATAATTGTTCCAAAACAACCCTTTTAGTTTTATTTTTGAATTATTTGTTTAGTTTTTTTTTTTGTAAAGATACTACAGTGTGGATTGGAGACACAGTTTCATGAAGAGACGTGGATGAAGTGTGTTTTGGACTTTGGCTTCCTTAGAAAACAGATTGCAGCAGTTCCATATCTTGCTTGCCTTGTTTTTGGACTGAAAAGGAGAGAAATTGAAAAGATTTGTCGGAAGATTTGTCTGGGGGGGTGGGGACGGGGCTGCAAATGGTGGAGTCAATGCAGCAGAAATGGAATTTCTAACCACAGCAAATTTGCTCCTTTTAAATAAGTCAGAATTGTGTAGGAAAGGAACACGGAGAAACCTGTATTTAACTGTCAAATTTATGACCAGGGTAAACCAATGCAGACATGTTTTATATTAAAATGTGCAGTAAAACGGGACATCAGCCCCATGTGGAAAGAAAACATTATACTCTAGATATTACAATTACAAGGTGGCATATGCATTTACATAGGTGTTCCATATATTTTAAAATATAATTTGAATAAGCCATATATTTAAAATATGTGAAACTTATACAACATAAAATGAAACGGGAGCTTTCTTTGAGGAAACGTCTTTACTTTTGATAGAGTAGACCTGCAATTCTGAAATGGTGGTACCCTGTCAATTGTGTCAGATTGGGGACTCTCGCGGTCATCCCTGTGTCGTCTGCATGACAGTCAAAGCAGCTGCCCTCTCAATATTTCTCCTTGTTTCTTGTTCTGTTTTGGCTTACTGATGTTCTATTATTATTAATATTGCTCATTATTCTTATTATTTTGATGATGTTGTTGGTTTATTGTTTCAGTGAAAGATGTTTAGACATGCTGGGTGAGTTTTGAGTGCTGGTGTATTGCTTTGTCCAGTCCTCACCAAGGTGCCCTGCTTCTCGTTTCTTCCACCACTGTCACTGCCACACAGTGTGCAATGTTACAAAATGGGCGTTTGGGAGGGCTCTGACTCTTTATTACAGGGCCTTCTGTAAAGGGATAATTACCCTAGCTTGTTATTTTCGCTTTTTACTTTTATCTGCATTTCTTTTTTTCCTTGAGCTCGTTCAGAGTCCAAGGCCACTCTTTACTGTCTGTTCGACTCCTGTGCTTAATGTTTGAATGCTGGCAGATAACAACAGATTGTAATGCTGAGTAAAAGCCGGGATAATTACCCATTTCAGTACTTTTCTATAGATTTACTCCCAGGTACAGCTGACTTCCCCATGGATTCTTACACGCACACTCCCATGGCGAAGGTCCAACTGGGCGTTTGCGAATCATGGTAATAAGAATTAAACATTCAACTGTATTTAATTATTTTGTAGTAAATTATTAAATTATCTGACTTTGTGGAAAGCTGTAGTATGTGTTGCCTTTTACTAATATATATATTATTATATTATGAGACGGCCTATCTGCCTGAACAGCTTTTTCCAATTGTAATGAAACTTGGTAAGGACATTCCTTAGTTAATGGTATTACCAGAGTTTGGGGATGAATGGAAAAGGCTGTCCATCCGCCTGTACATTTACATTTTTACATGTACATATTGGTCGATATAGGTCAGTACTTATTACTGTAATTTTGATTTACAATCATTAAAATAATAGTAGGTTTACATTTAAAATATTTCAAATCACCACTTTAGAAAAATAAATTGAATAGTCATTTAGTGCACTGCACTAAGCAAAATATGCCCAGAATCTTTAAATTGTGACATATTGTACGTTGTGTGGTAGCAGCTCTGCCTTCTAAGAATCATGACTGTGTCAAGAATGACGACATTTCAGTTGCTTTACCCTGCCTAATGTGATCTAATGGACAGTAAAGATGTGGTTTAGACCTGCTGTTTGTCCTGTATGTAGCTGAAATTGGTTTAACTGCCACGTACTGGGGAAAGAAAGGGGTTGAACTTGCGATTAGTGCACTGAAAGCTAGAAAATTAAATTAGGAAATGCTGCCTAAAGCTGCTGTGCTTGTCTGTGTGAAAAATCTTGGTTTTGTAACTGGACATTCTTATAAATCAACAATGTCACCTTGTGCTTTGCATTTCCTGCTGGAATCTTGGGAAAATCTCAAAAAAACAAGGAGTCATAGGAGAAGCAGGGATTGCCTGTCTCAGGGCTGCTGGGAGATTAAGTTCTTGAGAATTCTGACTTGCTGGGTTTCCTTTGAGTCACGTGATCATGATGAAAACCGTTTCCATTTCTGAAACTGTGAAGAATGCAATGTTAGAAAAAAAAAATGTATAGATTCTATTTTCATGAAATTTGTTTCATTACCAAGAGGCAAGCATGGCAAGTAGAAGTGGATTTAAGGTAAAGACTGGATAAATATAACCGAGGGAGTAGGAGAGGAGGGTGGAAAAATGTTTGACCTAGCCTGGTGACCTTTAAATCCCAGTGACTCCCTCCAAGTATTTGGGAAGCTCTGAAACATACCTGTAGAAACTAGGGCAGCACAGAACTTCTTTTTAAAAATGCGACTGACCTGATTTTCTTAGTTTCCCAGGTTGTGGTAAATTAGCAAAACTGACTGGTTCGGCACTTAAAACTGTGAAACATTTGCCATGTTACTAAAAACAAGTTCAACCCATTTTAGCCAGTTGCATAGTATTCCCCAATTTGAAAGTTACTTTGATGTTTGGTGTAGTTCGGAGTTTGTGTGTGTGTGTGTGTGTGTGTGTGTGTGTTTTTTTTTTTCTTGTTTATTTTAGTTAGCTAGTTAAAACCATTCGAAATTATTTAAAAAAAGGAACAAAAAAATAAACAAAAAAACAACTGCCTTGTAAAATGTAAGTGTCAGATGTCTTTGTGTTATTGTTCCTGAGGAATAATTCGGCAGCCAACGTGTAACAGTGCCATTACCAGATCCCGACACAGTTTCTCAAGGGTGTTGTATTTTTAGATTTTATTTTGTACTTCTTGTAAAGAAGATCAGTGAAGTCTATCACATACAAGGGGGTATATAGAACGGATGTAGATGCAGGGGTTCAAGGTACAGCAATGTCACCTACAAGTATTTCTTTTCTTAAGCCAATTTGCCAGAATGACCAGGTTGTGTATTGTTATATATTTGCCATATAATATTAACATTACCTGATTAAGTGATATAGGGTTGGTGAAGTAAATCTTGCAGATAATCAAAGTTTGATTACGGGACTTTTTTTTTTTTTTTTTTAAGGTTATACTAACTTAAAGCTGCCAATACAGTATCTGTTTGTGTAACTATGAGTTAAGCTGTCTGCAGTGTCTGTCAGACAGACAAACTTTTTTTTTTGTATGCTAACCTCTGTTAATAAAATGTTTATAAAGTTTATTTTCACCAAAGATATGCAATTGCATTATATATGGTATTGCTGAATAAAATGTTCTTGTTTTAACAATGCTGTGTGTTGTTCTGGGTGCATGTGATACAAAAGGTCCTACAGTACTACTGGCACCAATGCAATAGACTATGTTTCACTTCCATTGGAGGAAAGCTGATCAGGTGACCAGCGTGGATCTGGTGGTTTACCAGTCATATGGCTGGTTTCCTCACTGCCATCCTGTTAGCTTGTATTCCTTCCTCTAGTGCTGAAACACTGTCTTCATTTACTACAGGGTGTTGCTGTTCCCACTTGTGTTGCTCAGACTGTACACACAGTACCAATGTGGCCCCTGAGCATTGCTTTCTTTAGACATGGCTGTGTTGCTTTACCCAGACTCCCTCTTGTATATGAAAGGGATTTGGCGGTCCAGAGGATTAGTTCACGTGCGGGTTGCTGCCAACCACTTGTACCTCATTTTGCTCTTTTGCAAAGGATGTGAAATTGCTTCAAGCCTACTCAAATTTAACCTAACAAGACAGGCCAGAATTAACTATGAGCTTTGTTTTTTTTTTGTTGAGGTGGGGTGGTTATAAAACACTCAGAACCTTGCTGGTTCCAATTATATCACGTTATCATGCAAGTAAATGTTTTACATTAATCATTATCAAAATGTACTTAAGCAAAACTCCTTTCTTCACGTTGGGTGCTGTTATTATTAAACTGAACAGTTTCCACTTTTACATGGTGTGTTAACAAGCACTACACAATTATAACACCACCTAATGCTCAGTGGAAAATGTGCCTCGTTAAGTGATCGTTTTGTGGTATATGTTTTTTATTCACCGCAGGAGGATGTCCCAGTAAACCACGAGCCCTGACAGGGGTGAGTGCTTTATGTAAGGACACCCTCCTAAGGTATACAGAAGTATATTTTAAAAATAAATAGCAATAAAATGTGTCTAAAAAAAAAAAGTTCATTCAGGGATTATTTTACCTGGCGGATCATTAGGAAAGACAGCTTTAACTGAAACACCAGCTTACAGGTGCTTGATCAGGAAGCATAGCACAGGTGCATTTGAGAAAGCAACATATTTGAATTATATGGAAATAAACAGCAGTGAAATTAGCAACAGGAGAGGCATCGAAGCATAGTTTACCATTCTTCAATGACGAGGCCCTGAGACACAGGCCCTTCTTAGGCTGCTCGTTTAAGAGCAGCACACTTTAAATCAGCACTCGACCACCAGTTAGTCAGCATAGTCCTGCTCTGTGTAACAGAATGAGACACAAGTCTTTAAACAACTTGTTCAAACTGATCTGACTCCTCAATACAGTAGTTAAGGAGCCGAGGTTTTCAGAGGTGAGAGAGAAAAAGAAAACTGCTGACCCCTGCTGGAAAGATGAGCTAATAGGATCTACTATTAAAAGACTGAATAAGAATAATACTCAGAGTATGCAGCTTTATAAATGTACAGTGCTCTGAAAGAACGAGGTTGCATGTTAATATGGGGAATACCTTTAAAATGCATACATTCAGGGCAAGTGCACGACACACTAGTGGATGTGTTGCAGAACTGGTTATAAGATGGTGGTCAAGGCTCCCATAATGACATCCATTCTCATAAGGAACCCAGCTGGCAAGGTCTCTTAACACTGGCTTTTGAGTACAGCTCTATAAAAGGGGAGCACAGCAATTAAAGTAATCTAGAACAATATATTATGTTGTCCTTCAGAGTAATCGTGGTCCTGTGACTTGATCATCGCTACTGTCTGTCTTGGCATTCCTTGAGCAGCATTGGTCTTGACATACAAGCTGATTAACTTTGAGCTGACCTTTCCACTGAAAGAATTTGTTTAGACAAGGGGCATCATTGTGAGTACTTTCATATGGGGCCTTTAAGCCCCAGTCTGTTATGAATTAACGCATCTTTTAAAATGGTTTCCTGCAAGCTGCTGTATTTCTCTGAGTCTCTACCAAGCAGTTTTCAATAGAGACACAACAAGGTGTATAGTATGTAATATTTGCTGGTATTTATAGACTGGGTGGGAGGGTGTAGGTTTGAACTTGTTTAAGACTAGATTGAATGTCCGACTAATTGTAGTAAGCTTGTTACGGAAAGGAACATGTTATTATAAACTATATATATATATATATATATGTAATTATACCTCCTTTCAAACCCTCTCTGTCTCTGTATATCTCAATAGTATTTGTGTGTCTGTGTGGTGATGCAACAGGTGGAGTGAAAGTTCAAAAACAAATGCATCAGGATTGCTATTGGTTACAAATGTGATGTCATAAAAACAGAAAAAAACATTTCCCCTCCTGAAATAGAATGTCTGTCATTGACTGCATTTTGTATGATCTTAACATTTCTATTTAATTTTTTGGTGTAAAAAAACTGCAGAATGTTGACGTATTTTTTAAATTCTGAAATACAGATTTAGGATGGTTGCTTGCGGCTTCCTGCTAGGTTGTGAATTAATTTATTTGGAAAAAAACAATAAACAGGTTTTCCAAGAATCTGAAGCAGAAGGTGAACAGAATGTGCTTATTGTATTTAGTAACAGGCATGCCCATTGAAATACACATAGCTGTTACTGGGGAAATGTAAAAAGGAAAGTATCACAAATTGTCACTTTAAATTTCGATAAAAAAAATATGCCAGTCCTAAGGAGATGCATATCCGATTACTGAGTGAGTTTGTGATTGGCTAATCTAACCTGCCTGCATACCTCACTGCCACACCCCTCCCTGCTGTCAGTGCAGCTGCACAGTATGCTGGCAGGGTCTATTGTCTTTGCCTTACAGATCATGTCTTGGGGGGGGGGGGGGGGGGGTTGTTATGGCAACTCAAGGTCAAAAATATTTGGATTGCAAAATATGCAAATGATCTTCAATGAAGGAATGAATGATTGTATTTTAGCAATAGCCTTTTACCTCTAATACAAAATATCGTAAAACATCCATAATGCAAGTATTTTATTTATTTTTTTGTTGCTAAGCAAATAATTATTGAAAAATATTTACCAACATGATTGCAAATACAGCAGTCAGATCTGGAGGACTACGTTGAGAGGATCAGAGTGTTTTCTCACAAACAGGACAAAAGACACCTACTCCAACAACTAGCTCTGGAAGACTTTTAACTTCAAGGGGTATTAGCTTTGAATGCACAGCAACACATAGTGTGTATAAGAGCCTCACGTAAAAATAAGCAGCCGTGTAATTGTCCATTGAACTGCTGCGATGAGCAAACAAAGGATGGCTGTCAGCTCTCAGCCTGCAGTTAAATGAATATAGATTTGCAAAGAATCAAGGAATCCCTTTCATGAGTAAATAAATACAAACAGTCTTTCTACAAAGGTCAATTTTTTTAATTCACTGATGCCCTCATTTGCGCAATACATTATTAACATGGTTGAATATGCACTTTAGATCGCTACAGCCTTCCTTTAATTAGCTGGATGTGCATCAGGTGAAAGTGGGTTATATATTATTCAGAAGCTTCTTTCCCTACAAATTGCTAACTAGCACAAGCAAATAACTAATTGGGACTGCTTTAACTGATGCAGCATACATCAGGGCAAGTTCCAAGCAGATGTTCTCTGGTTAAATAATAGAGGTTTCCTCTGGTAACTTGTTTTAATAAGAAGTGTCCATGAACAATGGCTGTGAACCTCATGATCATTTGTTTAGGCTTGTTGTGATGAATAGCATATTAACGGTGTATTGCTAGGATTGGATATGCAGGTGCTGAGGGCTCAGGGTGTATAATAATACCACATACTGGTGGAGCCGACCAGTCGAATCTGACACTATCAATTCACTTTTCAACTGGAGGGAAATCATGTAAATTCATTAAACACTAGGTGTCGCTTTAAATCAGAAAACAATACATTTCTAGATGCATGTGTTAGACCAGAGGCAGCCCAAGTTGGCCCTTCCACTCCTGGTCTTTGTTCCAGACGTGTTCTGAAGTGTTTAATTGACCCATTTAATCCTCTATCCAGACCCTGATGTTGTAACACGAACATGATTGCCTATTGGTAACCCTTGCTCTGTGTTAGACCAACAGTTAGTCATGTTCGTGTTACACCCCACAAGCTGTTCTTAATCCGTGGCTGCATTGCAAACCCTGAAAACATCTCCGCCCACATGGCATGCTTCACTTGCCTTTAGTTAGACTCTTCATCTACAGTAAAAAAAAAACCATTATTATTATTGCTAGCAAATGGAAATGAGTTTGGAACTGCTTATATGCCCACTCTAACACCTCACTCTCAACTTGACCATAGAAACCAATGACCCTGTAGGAGATTTAAAAACTCATAGGCCATTATTTTCACTGAAATGAGAAGCATGTGTGGAAGACAAGCCCTACTTCTTTTCACAGCTTAGAAACACACAGGCCCCATATTCAAAAGAATGGTGCTTCTAGAGAGGTCTTGTGCGCATTTAAGTGCCTGAATTAAGCACACAGCTTTCCAATTGCTATATTCAACCAAGACCAATTAACCACATAATAGGACTTATGATCCTTCTTTTCCTAATTACCGAAGCGCACAATTTGGTGAACGTGTCTAGAGTCACGTGTCCCAAATGCCATATTCAAACCGAAAATGGAGGAGTTTCCATGTGTGTTCTGATTTTACGCTAGACATTGTGCTCAAGCCAAATGAAAAATGGCCCTATAGATTTCCGGTTTATTTTCGGCCACAAGCCTGATCCTCTCGAGCTCTTCTCCTGAACATGCACGCGCATCGCCACTTCACATTCAAATAACCACACATGGAAACTCCCCCATTGTCTATATTTTAGAGTCTCTATTGCCAGTTTCAGTACTATTAAAAAATAATTTGTTAAATATTGTGTTATCATACATTTAAAAATCACTGTTGGATAGGAGTCTCGCCATCAACATGTGATGTGCTTGATCAAGAAGAGTACAATAGCACAAGTATGCTAGCACTTCTAAATAGAATAGAGATGTTCTTGTAATATAGCCATTGTAACTCCCATTGTGGGATCCAATGGTAAAATGAAGTAACCCTGACTGAAAAGTACCACAGGGGATACCATTACTCTAATAGCAGCATTGCCCTGATGAAATGTGCATACCACAGCATAACCAGCAATGGAAACACATGGATATGCACTGAGAAACATGGCACAGTGGTCCTTACACAGTAGCACAGCTGGGACTTATATGTTAAAGGTAGAACAGAACGAGTTTAAAAAAACGTATTGTTATCTTATCGTTGTAGCTGCCATTATCCATTACATGAATGAATGATTGTATTTTATCAATAGCCTTATACTTCCAATACAAAATATTGTAATACATTTCATAATACCAACAAATTATTATTATTATTATAATTATTATATACATCATGATTGCAAACACAGCAGTCATATCTGGAGGACTAAGTTGAGAAGATCAGAGTGTTTTCTCACAAGCAGTATAATGGACACCTACTGCACCAGTGAGCTCTGGAAGATGTTTTACTTGAGGGGATATCAGTCTTGAACGCACAGCAACACACATACCGTTTGACACCACTATGGTATCCCGCTCTGTGGAGTTCTCGGTGGACCGTTTTTGATGAAACTGGCTGCTCGCACCCCAGGTTGAAATTTGCAGTCAATTGATCTGCAGTTGCTCCCCTGTTTTGCCTTGCACTTCGAATGAATGCACGGATATCACGATCCTGGAGTATGCGCTTCTGCCCACTGTTGCCCTTTGCTGATGATGTCTTTCCCTTGGAGTTCCATGCCGACATCACCTTAGACACCGTTGCTCGTGAAACATCAGCAAGTTGAGCCGTCTTGGTCACTGAAGCTCCTGCCAAACGCACCCCAAAAATCACCCCTCTTTCAAAGTCACTAAGGTCTCCTCTTTCAGCCATGCTAACCATAATTATAGGCAACCAGGCCTGTCCAGCATTTTTATACATGACCCTAAGCATGCTGGGATGTTATTTGCTTAATTAACGCATGAGCCACACCTGTGTGTAAGCCCTTGCTTTCAATATACTTGGTGTCCCTCATTTACCCAGGTGTTGTCCACTACCTGTATAATGTGAGAAAGTGTAGTCCTGGAGAGTACAGGCTGAAAAGTCTTAATTTGATTATTATGTGTTAATTTGTTTAATTGTTTTGGCAGTTGGAAGATTACTGTAAATTTAGGGCCAGCTGCCTATACTTGTTTCTGTGGGGAATAAAAACCCCACAGATCATTCATTTGGGACTGCTGAGGAGAAGGACGCAGGAAGGTGTGCCCCCTGTTTCTGAGCAGTCGCTAGTGTGAGTACCGTGTGTAGAACTGTGTGTGTTTTCGTTGCACAGGTAAACAGTTTAGCTGTCCTATTTCTTTACTTAGGCTCCAGATGTGTGATTTTGTTTATTTTTGTTTTGTATTATTAAAAGTGCGCGTTAGCGCTAAACTCCCAAGTGTTGTGTGCTTGGTCTCATTTTAAAGGGCAAACAAACCCCTGTGAGTGTGCACCAGAGCACACATCTTCCTGTTTGGTGTCCATTGCTCTGTTACACGGCTGAGAGATGTTTACACAAAGCGGCATTGAAATGTGAAATGGCCAGCCGTGCCCCAAATTCAATAATGTAACCTTAATTCTGCTCGTTAGCATAATTGTTCTCAGAAATCCAGAACTGTCACTAAACCGACATGAAGGTTCATGCATATGCATATGAGAACTCCCTCCAAACCAGATGGGCCCCACGCACACAGTCACCAGGCAACGAGACTGACTCCCAGCAGGCCAGGCTTGGTTTTATGTGTAAGGACAGTGTTACTGCGGGAACGCTTTACATTCGATAGCCAGAAGCACAGTATTTTCATCTGGGGTTCATAACAAAGCTAAGATGGCCTACCCACCCCCAATGTTCTACCCACCCAAGTTCAGCTCAGTAATGTGTATTACGTAAGTTATATATAGGGTGCTTATGTCTTTCTATTTAGGACAGCTTTAGTATTTCTGGCAATACCATGATACTATTTTCTTTGCTTCAGTGACTACATTAGGCTTCTAATACAGTGTATTGTGTACTAATGCATTGCTTTATCATGAATTTGTTTATTCTTACAATATAGTATTTCCCCAGGGTTTATAACATGTGAATCACAGGATTTTTAAGTAACAGAATGTACATATATATATATATACAGACGTGCTCAAATTTGTTGGTACGCCTCCACAAAAAACGAAGAATGCACAATTTTCTCTGAAATAACTTGAAACTGACAAAAGTAATTGGCATCCACCATTGTTTATTCCATATTTAACAGAAATCAGACTTTGCTTTTGATTTTTTATTCAACATAATATTGTAAATAATAAAACAAATGAAAATGGCATGGACAAAAATGATGGGACCGCCAACCTAATATTTTGTTGCACAACCTTTAGAGGCAATCACTGCAATCAAACATTTTCTGTAGCTCTCAATGAGACTTCTGCACCTGTTAACAGGTAGTTTGGCCCACTCTTCCTGAGCAAACTGCTCCAGCTGTCTCAGGTTTGATGGGTGCCTTCTCCAGACTGCAAGTTTCAGCTCTTTCCATAGATGTTCGATAGGATTCAGATCAGGACTCATAGAAGGCCACTTCAGAATAGTCCAATGTTTTGTTCTTATCCATTCTTGGGTGCTTTTAGCTGTGTGTTGGACCTGTTGGAGGACCCATGACCTGCGACTGAGACAAAGCTTTCTGACACTGGACAGTACGTTTCGCTCCAGAATGCCTTGATAGTCTTGAGATTTCATTGTGCCCTGCACAGATTCAAGGCACCCTGTGCCAGGCGCAGCAAAGCAGCCCCAAAACATAACCGAGCCTCCTCCATGTTTCACTGTAGGTATGGTGTTCTTTTCTTTGAAAGCTTCATTTTTTTGTCTGTGAACATAGAGCTGATGTGACTTGCCAAAAGGCTCCAGTTTTTACTCATCTGTCCAAAGGACATTCTCCCAGAAGGATTGTGGCTTGTCAATATGCATTTTAGCAAATTCCAGTCTGGCTTTTTTATGTTTTTCTGTCAAAAGTGGAGTCCTCCTGGGTCTTCTTCCATGGAGCCCACTTTCGCTCAAAAAGCGACGGATGGTGCGATCAGAAACTGACGTACCTTCACCTTGGAGTTCAGCTTGTATCTCTTTGGCAGTTATCCTTGGTTCTTTTTCTACCATTCGCACTATCCTTCTGTTCAATCTGGGGTCGTTTTTCCTTTTGCGGCCGTGCCCAGGGAGGTTGCCTACAGTTCCATGGACCTTAAACGTCTTAATAATATTTGCAACTGTTGTCACAGGAACATCAAGCTGCTTGGAGATGGTCTTGTAGCCTTTGCCTTTACCATGCTTGTCTATTATTTTCTTTCTGATCTCCTCAGACAACTCTCTCCTTTGCTTTCTCTGGTCCATGTTCAGTGTGGTGCACACAATAATACCAAACAGCACAGTGACTACTTTTCTCCATTTAAATAGGCTGAATGACTGATTACAAGATTGGAGACATGTGTGATACTAATTAAAGAAACTAATTAGTTTGAAATATCACTATAATCCAATTATTTATTATCTTTTCTAAGGGGTACCAACAAATGTGTCCAGGCCATTTTAGAATATCTTTGTAGAATAAGCAATAACTCATCTCTTTTCACAGCTTCTTTGCTTTATTCTATGACATACCAAAGGCATGCAAGTATACATGATAAAATAGCTTTTAATTTCATCACTTTTCAGGAGGAATGAGGCATTATTTCAATGAGCTGTAAGGGTACCAACAAATTTGAGCACGTCTGTGTATATATATATATATATATATATATATATATATATATATATATATATATACAGTACTGTGCAAAAATTTTAGGCAGGTGTGAAAAAATGCTGTAAAGTAAGAATGCTTTCAAAAATAGACATGTTAATAGATTCTATTTATCAATTAACTAAATGCAAAGTGAGTGAACAGAAGAAAAATCTAAATCAAATCCATATTTGGTGTGACCACCCTTTGCCTTCAAAACAGCATCAATTCTTCTAGGTACACTTGCACAAAGTCAGGGATTTTGTAGGCATATAGTCAGGTGTATGATTAAACAATTATACCAAACAGGTGCTAATGATCATCAATTCAATATGTAGGTTGAAACACAATCATTAACTGAAACAGAAACAGCTGTGTAGGAAGAATAAAACTGGGTGAGGAACAGCCAAACTCAGCTAACAAGGTGAGGTTGCTGAAGACAGTTTACTGTCAAAGGTCATACACCATGGCAAGACTGAGCACAGCAACAAGACACAAGGTAGTTATACTGCATCAGCAAGGTCTCTCCCAGGCAGAAATTTCAAGGCAATCAGGGGTTTCCAGATGTGCTGTCCAAGCTCTTTTGAAGAAGCACAAAGAAACAGGCAATGTTGAGGACCATAGACGCAGTGGTCGGCCAAGGAAACTTTCTGCAGCAGATGAAAGACACATCATGCTTACTTCCCTTCGCAATCGGAAGATGTCCAGCAGTGCCATCAGCTCAGAATTGGCAGAAAACAGTGGGACCCTGGTACACCCATCTACTGTCCGGAGAAGTCTGGTCAGAAGTGGCCTTCATGGAAGACTTGCGGCCAAAAAGCCATACCTCCGACGTGGAAACAAGGCCAAGCGACTCAACTATGCACGAAAACACAGGAACTGGGGTGCAGAAAAATGGCAGCAGGTGCTCTGGACTGATGAGTCAAAATTTGAAATATTTGGCTGTAGCAGAAGGCAGTTTGTTCGCCGAAGGGCTGGAGAGCGGTACACGAATGAATGTCTGCAAGCAACAGTGAAGCACGGTGGAGGTTCCTTGCAAGTTTGGGGCTGCATTTCTGCAAATGGAGTTGGGGATTTGGTCAGAATTAATGGTCTCCTCAATGCTGAGAAGTACAGGCAGATACGTATCCATCATGCAATACCATCAGGGAGGCATCTGATTGGCCCCAAATTTATTCTGCAGCATGACAATGACCCCAAACATACAACGAATGTCATTAAGAACTATCTTCAGCGTAAAGAAGAACAAGGAGTCCTGGAAGTGATGGTATGGCCCCCACAGAGCCCTGATCTCAACATCATCGAGTCTGTCTGGGATTACATGAAGAGAGAGAAGCAACTGAGGTTGCCTAAATCCACAGAAGAACTGTGGTTAGTTCTCCAAGATGTTTGGGCCAACCTACCTGCCGAGTTCCTTCAAAAACTGTGTGCAAGTGTACCTAGAAGAATTGATGCTATTTTGAAGGCAAAGGGTGGTCACACCAAATATTTATTTGATGTAGATTTTTCTTCTGTTCACTCACTTTGCATTTTGTTAATTGATAAATATAAACTATTAACATGTCTATTTTTGAAAGCATTCTTACTTTACAGCATTTTTTTCACACCTGCCTAAAACTTTTGCACAGTACTGTATATCGTTTGAGAAAAAGGAAAACTGCTGTGTACCAAAATGCTCAATAAGAAAAAGTATTTTTCAGGTACTTAAAAAGGTAGAATAATTGATTACAAATCAATTATCAGGACGTTTCGGACTACAAGTCCTTCATCGGCTGAATACAAAAAAACAGTGCTTTAAGAAGTTGATAAAAAAAACAAACAAGTAGTCTTTTAAACAAAATTCCAGCATGTTGATGATGATGATGATGATGATGACCTCAGAATAGAATGTTCATTCCAAATGGCTCCAAAGTGCCTAGTTTGAAAATAAGTTCACATTCCTTTTGTTTCCTGACAGCATTAGTATATATATATCTTCAAGCTAGTGGTGGAGTATATATATAAGAACATAAGATAGTTTACAAACGAGAGGAGGCCATTCTGCCCATCTTGCTCGTTTAGTTGTTCGTAGCTTATTGATCCCAGAATCAAGCAGCTTCTTGAAGGATCCCAGGGTGTCAACTTCAACGGCATTACTGGGGAGTTGGTTCCAGACTCTCACAATTCTCTGTTCTGAATGCCCCCTTTATCTAATCTCCATTTGTGACCCCTGGTCCTTGTTTCTTTTTTCAGGTCAAAAAAGTCCCCTGGGTCGACATTGTCAATACCTTTTAGGATTTTGAATGTTTGAATCAGATCACCGCGTAGTCTTTATTCAAGACTGAATAGATAAAATTATTTTAGCCTGTCTGCATACGACATGCCTTTCAAACCCGGAATAATTCTGGTCGCTCTTCTTTGCACTCTTTCTAGAGCAGCAATAACCTTTTTGTAACGAGGTGACCAGAACTGAACACAATATTCTAGGTGAGGTCTTACTAATGCATTGTAAAGTTTTAACATTACTTCCCTTGATTTAAATTCAACACGTTTCACAATATATCTGAGAATCTTGTTGGCCTTTTTTATAGCTTCCCCACATTGTCTATATGAAGACATTTCTGAGTCAACATAAACTCCTAGGTGTTTTTCATAGATTCCTTCTTCAATTTCAGTGTCTCCCATATGATATTTATAATGCACATTTTTATTGCCTGCGTGCAGTACCTTACACTTTTCTCTATTAAATGTAATTTGCCATGTGTCTGCCCAGTTCTGAATGCTGTCTAGATCATTTTGAATGACCTTTGCTGCTGCAACAGTGTTTGCCACTCCTCCTATTTTTGTGTCGTGTGCAAATTTAACAAGTTTGCTTACTATACCAGAATCTAAATCATTAATGTAGATTAGGAATAGTAGAGGACCTAATATTGATCCCTGTGTTACACCACTGGTTACCTCGCTCTATTTTGAGGTTTCTCCTCTAATCAGTACTTTCTGTTTTCTACATGTTAACCACTCCCTAATCCATGTGCATGCATTTCCTTGAATCCCTACTGCGTTCAGTTTGAGGATTCATCTTTTATACGGGACTTTGTCAAAAGCTTTCTGGAAATCTAAATAAACCATGTCATATGCTTTGCAATTATCCATTGTTGATGTTGCATCCTCAAAAAAATCAAGCAAGTTAGTTAGACACAACATAAAAACATGCATGTATTTCAGTGCTGATCAAGTTCACACATGACTTCCCCTTACAACACCTGATCACAGGGTGGAATGTGATTAATGCAAACATGCCTTCATATTACTTATGTCTGGACACTGAGGGTCGTTTTGTGGCAACTGAAAACAGTATTATAAGAAACTAAGAGGTTGATTTGATCATCCTTTACCCTGCCTGCAAAAGCCATCGCTGGATTTAGAGATGATCATGGTGGTTAGCCCAGGGGGACCTCTAAAAATAGGCGGTTCCCTGTTTCTATAAAATGATTGAAAATATCCAGCTGCAGTTTAGCTAGCTAATGCCTTCATTACTATAATTCAGGATCATTTTGTGTGATTTTGGTGTTCATCAAGGGAATTGAAAACTACAAGCCACACCAATGCGCTCACAAATGCTCAATGATATATCAATAGCCAGTGGGTGGGATTTGAAGGCGTTTTGGGGTAACCTCTTTTTTTTTTTTATAAATAACTTTGCCTGTAGTCCTCTGTCATTAAATAGCTGTATTGCATGCATACATATACTGTACTGTGCATACACCCTACAAAATGAAGCTTTGTCAACTGAAACTATCAATCCTTTATAAATGTTAGAAATGCATGATTGAGATTAATAGGATGGCAAGAGTTTAGTGTTTTATGGAAGCTTATGGAACTTGTTGAATAGAAAATACTAAAATACAGTAATAACAATAATACAAAAAATCTATACATCTATTATATTTCTAAATCGTAATGTGCACCTCCTCCCACAAGAGGGAAACAATCTACTACTTGCTGTTTTTGATTTGCTCGAGACCCCAGTGTGTCGCGTTGCCACCAGACTCCCCTTAGTGTGTTTTGTTGAACTTTCACCCCAATAACAGGAAACCCGGCCCTCTCACAAAAGAGTCAGGTGATTTGCATCGTACCGTGAATGTTGGTGCAGTATTTCTGTGCAACCAGGAGGAAAACTCTACATTTTAGAAAGGAAAATAGTTTTTTTTTGTGTTTATGTCTTACGGTTCCGCCCACGAGCGAGTTGCAATAACAAATGAAGAGTTACTGATACATTGCTCAGTACTGCAGTGCAGAGAATACATAGTCTCCTATCCGGAGGGAGGCAGACCAAAACAAAAAATCGCAAGTCCGCACTGCAACTAGTGTGACATTAAACGGTTTTCTGTTTTCTGTGTTGAACGTTGGTGATAGTGATCGCCTTCTAAACCTGCACGTAATGGCTTTCTTAAGCTAATATTTGCTTTGTTTCATGATACAACGTAATGATGTCAGCACGAAGCTGTGAGTGACCGACAGGGTTGATGTCAAACCCGTCCTGTTTATTCTCGTTTTGTATTTCTTAGTGAATCATATAGGGTGTTGTGTAAGAAACACGGAATGGCTGCCGATTTACAAGCGAAGTATCAGAAACTTGCTCAGGAGTATTCGAAGGTGGGTTTCTCTTTCCTTTTTTAAATCATTAAATGTGTGTTTTTTTATTATTGTTTTTTGCTCAGAATTGTGTACATGCACTGTGTGTAGTTTGCTACAAATGAAAGGGACGTACTTCAATGCAATGTCTACGTGTAAAACATTAAGATGCAGATTTGTTTGCCCCTACACTTCTGTGGGCGTTGTGTTGCTATAGTATTGTCACAATCAAAATATTGAAATTCTATATGCACAAGATTCTGATCCTGCTAATACACGATCAGTAAATTCGGTAACATACAGACAATTAAACAATACTGAGTAAACGTATTGTGTTGCAAACGTACTCCATTATCCTAAACAGTATGGCGATAGAGCAGCCTGTTGTAACAAGTCTAAACGCTGGTAAATTGAAGGTTTTCGTGTTTAATCATTGGCTAGCTGCGCTGTCATGTGACAATATTAAATATTCCTGGCTTTGCGCCTTTTCATAATCGCACAACACACACACATTATTTCCAGGAGCATTCGCGAGATAAGGGAGATGGTCTCTGGAGCCTTGGCAGTGGGTTCTTAGTCAAATCAAAATAACGGTCATTTTATTTATTTATTTATTTATTTATTGCATTTATATAGTGCTTTTTATACAATAGTATCGCAAAGCACTGTACAGTGCATAACAGAAAAAAAGAACAAACCACAATACATTTGTATAGCATGTCACACATACACCTGCCACAATCAGAACATTTAAATAACAGTATACACAATACAAAAGCAGCAATTTTAAAGTTACATTAAAACCCACTAAGATAAGAAAGCCATTTTATAAAGTGTGTTTTTAGTCTTGACTTGAAAACTGTAACGGTCCCAGCTTCCCTGACAAATGAAGGCAGAGCATTCCATAATTTAGGAGCTCTACAAGAAAAAGCCCTGCCTCCCGTGTTGCTTTTGTTGACCCTAGGAATAACCAGCAGCCCTGAATCTTGTGATCTCAGAGTGCGGTTTGGAAGATATGGGGTTAGGAACTCCTGCAAATAACTAGGTGCTAAACCATTCAGGGCCTTGAAAGTTAACAAAAATATTTGAAAATCAATTCTATACTGCACAGGGAGCCAGTGTAAAGAGGCCAAAACAAGGGTAATATGTTCACTTTTCCTGGTTTTAGTCAGAATTCTAGCAGTGATATTCTGAACAAGCTGCAAGCAGGATACCACACATTTTGGGACACCAGAAAAAGTGCATTACAATAATCAATTCTAGATGAAGCAAAGACATGCATTAGTCTCTCTGCATCAGCTACAGAAATAATTGGTCTAAGTTTGGCTATTTCTCAAATGGTAAAAAGATACAGTCAACCCTCTTTTATATGTATTATTTATTTCTTAGCAGATGCCCTTATCCAGGGTGACTTACAATTATTACAAGATACCACATTATTTTTACATACAATTACCCATTTATACAGTTTTTTTTTTTTTTTACTGGAGCAATCGAGGTAAAGTACCTTGCTCAAGGGTACAGCAGCAGTGTCCCCCACCTGGGATTGAACCCACAACTCTCCGGTCCAGAGCCATAACCACTACTCCACACTGCTGCCCTATGTGGCAGCTCCAGAGCTTGGCTGCAAATGGCAGATGCTGTGATGGTCACAGAAAGTGTTCACAGGATGGCTTGTCAGCTCTGTGTTTTTGATATGCAGTTCATTGTAAGCAGTCAGTGAATTTTTGTCTTGTGCTTGAAACATGAACCGAGCCTGTACAACCCCCATGTTCTGTTCCTGGGGTTGAAGTTCATAAAATACTTCAGGATTCTGGTGCATGTGAGTCAGTGATGGCATTGCAATTTTCTAGTTTTCTCCTTGTAAAGAATGTTAAAGAGTGACTAATTGTGGTTAGTGTTTGAATGATTGCAAGTTAGTCAGTGAACAGACAATGCTAACTTGTGTGTTTTCTTTAATCATCTACAAATATGACTAGGCTTTACGAATTAGTTGGCCTTTGAACAGCTTGCTAATATCTACTTTGATATATCACAAAAAAACATTATCTGACAGGATTTCTGCAATCACATGTTCAGTTTTGAATGTAATTAAATCTGCAGATCACAGTAGCTAGAGGTAGGTAAGAATGCTGGCAGCAATAGGCATAGCCCTTCTTTCATCCAATACTAAACATAGGCTAATGCTGTGTGATGAAAGTGCTGGCACAGATGATCGTAATACCCAGTATCTAGATCATGCTGAATCCAAGAAGCTGCTCTCAAAGAATTGGTATCCATTGATTTGTTAGTATCAATGATGCTGCCAGAAAAATAGTTTGTGCATATTTTATGTAGTTTGTGTGGCTGGCCTCATTCTCTATAATACACCAGAAGTATCCTGAAGTTTCCTTGCAGTTGCCACTTGTCTGTTTTCCATGAAACTTGCATGCGCCCTGCTTCAAACTTCCGTTTCTCAATCAGGGAACTTGTGGTTGCATTCGTTCTGTTTCGCTTGTGCTACATCTGCAGTGAAAACGGGCAGGAGTCAGCTTTATCTGTCTGTGCCAGCACAACTTATCAGGCACATCCATTCATACCCCTTTGAAATCAATCTGTACTGCTCTACCCTTTTCATGGTCACTACAGTAACTAACAGCTAACTGCTCCAGGCCTTATCTACAACACTGTCAATCATGAGATTGTGATCATTTAAATAACGTTGTCTCAACTAGTTTAAGTAGACCCTACTAGTATTAAATGCCCACACCTGGTATGTGTGTGTTATTTTATTAACTTAAATATTAATTGACTTTGTCAAACAGCATAGGACTATAGAGATGTAATATTTTACAAAGTTGTTTTAGATAAGTGGTGTATTGGATATTGCTTGTACATGGAAAGGGGTTTACTGTAACTGGGCTGGATTTTTCAGTTCCCTTTTATTAAGATGTGTTGAAAATACACCTTCATTTAAGTTATCCCAGCACAGTGAAAAATAGGGTCCAGTGTAAACTGAATCCATTTTCTTGTTGCTGGTTCAGCTCCGGGCACAGAACCAGGTACTGAAGAAGGCGGTCGTGGACGAGCAGGCCAGCACTACGGTTCTGAAGGTATGTCCTTACACAATCTTCTTTTTATTTCCTCTACTGCCCAGCGCAGTTTGAAATGGGACTGAGATGCTTCTCTCCTGATCATTGATGGTCAGTGTACCGTGCAGAGCTGTGATTCAGCTCAGTGTCATCCTGTTTGCCGGAGGACCTTGTACAAAGCTTTCAGGATCGTTTATAGATTTTGAGGGAGCACATAAATAGTGGTGAACATAGAAGAAAAGAAAAACTGATGATGAGAGTGACAAAAAATGACACACAAGCACTACCCCAAATGTGCAGTAAGCAAAAAGCATTACACTAATCTTTTTCAGGGATCTATTTTAATTATCTAAGCTAAAGCAAGTCTTAATACACCACTCCAAAACTTGCTGTGGACCTCTTTCCATTATTAGATTCAGTAACCCCCCCCTTTACATTTTGATCAAGTTTGGTTTTATGCTATGTGAAGATAAGGTAAGTTCTGAAACCCAGGTGGGGTGCAGGACTAGTGCAAGTTTAAAGCCTGGTGGACGTGTATTAGTTTTTTCACAATGAAAAGATTTGAATCTGTCCTTGATGAATGACACGTGATCTTTTTAGTATCTTGTTTGTACAGTTACAGTAAAGCTGACAAGAAACTATCTGCATTATCCATGGAGAACATCTTCAAATCTAATTACATTTTTCTCCATTTCTAATGTTAAGCCAGGTCGCCAAGCAAATTTGGTTGCTACAGAAAAGAGCTGTAGAAAAGCAGGATACAGTTATTTTCTGAAAAGCAGAACTGGGGTCAATTACATTTACAATTACAGCAGAATTGCATGTTGTAATTATAATTACAATGCTGGTGTGTTCAATTCCAATTATGCTGCAGTATTTACAATTATAACTTCAATTACACTAAAAACTACACATTAGCATGTTTATTCTAAATAACAAAGGAATAATCACAGGTACAAAAACAAATGGGGTCTCCAAAAGTAGTTGCGAATGCAAGAATGATCGGATGACAAATAAATGCGTAATTGAACTGTAATTGATCAATTCTATGGTGTAATTACATTGTAACTACAAATTATTACGAATTGCACAATTACAATTGTAATCGACACCAGGTCTGCTGCGAAGAACGCTTTCCCTCAAGATGTTTGTGTGCGTTTGCTGCAGTGAAGTAATATGAAGGTTGTGTGCTCTGCTTCACCCTGTGTACAAAAACATGCACTGTGACCTCTGCAGGAGCAGATAAAGATGAAGGACCAGTCCCTGAGGAAGGTGGAGCAGGAGATGGACAGTCTGACCTTCAGGAACCAGCAGCTAGCCAAGAGGGTGGAGCTGCTACAGGAGGAGCTGGTTGCCACCGAAACCAAAGGGAAGAAGAACAAGGTATGTATCTCCTGGAGCATTGTTTGGGCCAGTGTAGCTTGTCTCAATACATTGCATATTCCTGCTTTCCAGTGGAGTTGTGCTTTCCAGTGGTGTGTTTCTGCATGGTGCCAATAAGTATATACATAGAACCTTCGTTCAAACCTTAACTATGTCTGTGCTACCTCGCAGACATAATACTATAGCACAAGACTATTGTGTGCTCCGTTTTGTAGTATTTGCACTGTGGGTGAGGCAGGTTTCCTGTACCGATTGGTTGTTTAAGATAACCCTGCTGCTTGTTTGTTTGTCAGATAACCCTGCTGCTTGTTTGTCAGATAAACTACAGTAATGTTACCTGCGTGCTTTTTTTAAGTAAACATAGCAGTAAGAAGCAAATGTTGCTGTTACTTTTTGTGTGTGTTTAAGTGAGTGTAACTAGGTTCTTTTTTAATATTATTTTAGATTTCTCGATTGCATTAGGTTAAAGGTACTTTTGCTTAAGGTATTGAAGACATTTTGATTTGACTGTAGTCATAATTGAGAACTGAGGCCTTTTGTGTCAAATGCACTAAAATTTATATCTATAGCGATGGATACAAATCTAAATCGCATGTCTGGCTCCTTTTAAACTTGTGTTTGGTACAAAATACTGCTGCGATAGCCAAAATAGACCCTGTGTGTTGCTAGGCAACTGCAGTGCACGTTCAACTGTCCCTGGCCATCTGGAAAAGCAGAAATTTAGCTGCAGAAAAAACAAAAGGTTTCAAGACAGGTTCAAGATAAGACAGGAAACGTGGTTTGTTCCAGTACAGTAGTAACACTGACTTCTGTTGTGGTTTTTTTATTTATTTTTATTTTGAATTAAAAGGCTTTTCGAGTAGGGCCCTATGTTTCTAAAACAAGAAGCCTATAAATAACCTGCTCAAGTAAGAACAAAGGAAGACAATAATTTGCTTAATCAATTTAGTGTGAACCAGTGGTTCCCAACCTTTCTGGGTGTGCGGACCCCTTCTGAAACTCCAAAGAATGTGTGCACCACCATGTACCACTATCATAGTGACACACAGCCGCTATACAAGGAAATTCTATTCATTTTGTTTCCACTATAGTGTGGCAATTGAGAACGATGCCATACGGAAATTGTTAAACTTACCTAGTGAGATGGCTGGTGCTGTTTCAGCGATGTTACAGCCTGAATGTCTGGTTGGAGTGATAACAGTTTTAGCCTTAAATCTGGTTCCACATCCAGCCTAATCCGGTACTTAGAATTCAATGCAACAAGCACAGAAAATCCACTTTCACAAGAGTATGTGGTGGCGAACGTGTAAGCAGATACCAGTCAGATTTGTTGCATGAAAACTAACTTTAAAGAGCTGTCACATGAGTCTCTTACTCTTTTGATGTCAAGTTCATGTGCATTTCATTGTCAACTTTCACAAATGGGTTTCTAATCCACTCGTTTTTTGAGTCGATTGTAAGTGGCACCGAAGATTAGCTAGCTTCTGTTCGACACCTTGTAACATACAACATGCAGCAGTCCCTGCTCGTCTTTGCTACCGGTCCAAAGAAATGCTGTTTCCAAGTATGAATCACTGTACTTCTGCATGTTGCAGGGTTTCACTTCATACTCCACCAGTGGCGGCTCGTGGTTTTTTGACACACATCATAAAACCACCCCCACTCAATGGCCAACGTACTGAAAGTAAATTTACTTTGTTCAGCTGATTTCACATATGCCTCCGCTGAGAGCATTTTAATGCATTCAAGTAAGACTGCTATGCAAAATATACCCCCATCAATTAAAAAAAGCTACATTAGCACAGTAAACAACACAACTTACAGAACTGCGGATACAAGTTTTTAAAATAAATTGACAAATCGGAACCTTAAAACCACGTATTATTTAGTTCTACAAGTCATTACGTGACACCAGGGTGGAAGATTCACTATAAACACACAAATACAATATCACTAAATCTTTCATTCAAAATGAACAAGGTAGCTTGTCATGTCGTGGCAAGAAATTGACAGTTTTAGTCCATTCAAAGATCTGAAACTGCCTTATTTAGTTGAAAGAAGGAAACATGGTCAACAATAGTTTGTTCACAGCGCTGCCTTCCATTTTATCAACTCCTTGCCTCGTTTGTTTACCATCTTTCTTCAAAGTCTCCAGTGCTAGTGTTATTCTGCCATCCTTAACAACTGAACATCTCTCTTCTTACTGTAAAACTTATTTTCCTCAGGTCGTATATAATATCAGATTCAACTAAAGCCATTATTGAAAAAAATTAAAATTGCACAAATTAAAATTGCACAATTCGGAACTGCTCTGAATCCAGTATGCCTCACCAAGCTGTGGTTACCACAGCAACGCCTTCAGAAAGGGACTCCACAGCATGGCAAGTTGCCATGGTAACAAGCAGCTTTGTGAGGCGCTCAAGGTTTGTTCCTCACGCAGCAGTGCGGCAGCACTATGTTGTTTCAGCTTTCTGGCGTTGTGCTTTCGCTACTGGTGAAAGCGAGTTGAGACTTTTAAATAATGTCACTAGTGCTTTTGTGGACTTAAATGTATGTAATATGCTTAAATGTGTTTAGATTTCTCAATTAAATAAAAATAATATGCGACCTGCTCCCTCAAAATTAGTCACATGTCGCCAACATTCCTTTTGCTACAGAGGCGAAACTAGAAAAAATGGCGTCCCTGAACAATTTTTGGTTTTCGTGTTATTTTTATAGTTTGAAGTCTAAACTGTAACTTGATAACAACTATTTATGTTAAACAGCTTTAAAATCTTTATTTTAAGCGTTTTTATAACAGATATACATTTCACACGAGTGCTTTTCATGTGAGAACTCTTTTAATTATGCCTAATTTAAAGTGAAGCGGGCATTCATTCAAAGCCATGTACCACCTCAATATACATCCCCTAAAAGCTGAAAATCTGCTCTTTCAACACAATGCCATCTGCAGGTCAGATTTCACATTACCCGCCGACCACATGAGGTTTTTTTTTTTTTTTTTTTTATTTTTTTTTTTTTTTAAATTTAGTCGTTGCCAATTAGTTTTTATTATTTTCTCCCCAATTTGAAATGCCTAATTATTTTTTTTTAGGCTCAGCTCACCGCTGCCACCCCTGCGCTGACTCAGGAGGGGCGAAGATGAACACATGCTGTCCTCTGAAGCGTGTGCCATCAGCCGCCCGCTTCTTTACACACGGCGAACTCACCGTGCAGCCGCCTCAGAGCTACAGCGTCGGAGGACAACGCAGCTCTGGGCAGCTTACAGGCAAGCCCGCAGGCGCCCGGCCACACTACAGGGGTCGAACAAGTGACGTTTTTAATAGCTTGTTGCAAAGGCAACTTGAAGCTTGTTGCTACCATGTGACAGAATGGTGGCCTCTGATTGGTTAAGCACACTCTTCTGACGTTAGCACTTTCATCCTTCAGACAGACTCAGTGAGGCTTGAAGTTTAAAAACATTGAGGAATTCTATTTGCGTTAGTTTTTATACCTTATAGTTTTTTTGTATTATTATTAATAATCATTTACAGAGATTAGGCTACGTTAAATGAGAATATTCTTGCAATCGCGGTCACTAGTTTTTATACTTTCAATGTATTGTTATTATACCATTAGCTAGCTACGTAGTGATAATTATTTTTATTTCTTAGCTGACGCCCTTACCCAGGGCGACTTACACAGTTGTTATTTAATGTCAAGTATTAATTTATAGTTAAAATAATCACAATACTTCACATTAAATGAGAATGTCAAATCAGGAGAGTGAGGTTGCTAGCAATGCACTTAAATCTTGGAAAGTTACATTTATCTGAAGCTGCAGGAAGTGGAGAGTGGCATTCTCTGAATCTGATTTGAGGATTATTTTGTGTCCAAAATTGCGATTCGGAGGACACAGTTACAGATTCATCTGGGGTTAGACGAGTCTGATTCAACAGAGGAAGAAAACGTAATGAGGGAGTGAAACTGAGGGAGAGGTTGTTAACACAGATGAAGTGAGGGAAGCTCTGCTGTCAGTCTTTTTAGAAAAAAAAATATTAGAAAAGTAGGCTTCTAGAATACATTACGTAGACTTATTCATTTTTATTTATTTATTTATTTATTTATTTATTTATTTATTTATTTATTTTTTAAGTAACTTCTTGTTTTATTTAAAAAAAATAAATAGTAAACTGTTTAACAAGGAGCGAAACAAAAAAAAATCTAATCTAGCCCTGCATGTTTATTGCCTGATTATTTACCCCCCTGACATGGCTTGCTCACTAAAATATTGAGTAACTTCTATTCTGAAACACAATTGCTTTGTGAATAACACTCATGTGAGATACTTAATGAGCAAGCCGTATCACACTTGCACCAACAGCCAAATAGCTGCCCTGACAAAATCCCATAGAATCCAATAGAATCCTATTCTCAATTTTTTTTTTTTTTAAAGGGTCTGTAGGTTGCAAGGTAATAACATAAAAATACACGAGTGTCTCACTCTCCAAATTAAAGTATTAGACTAGACCAATCCTCTTAAAGCCTGCCAAATTTGAAGTGTCTAGCATAAACATGAGTATGCGTTGCTAAGGATACAGCAAATGTATATAGCTGAAAAATGTTGCTTTACTTTATTCATACGTTTCTCAGAATTAGGATTTCTGTTATGCGAGACTTAAAAATATTGTAACTATCATTTTTAAAGATATTTGAATAAATGTGGTGTCATTTGAAAGAGCTGAATCTGTACTATTTTGTGGAGTTTTATAAATCATTTTTTGTCATATGTAACTGATTTTGTGGGAGCACGTCCCATATACAAAATGTTTTTTTTAGCCTTTGGGGATTATTGGTGAGGCCATGCTTCACTTGCTTCGGCTGATGAGCTGCCTCTGTGCTCATTTCATTTTCACTCGCTTTCCTGTTCAGACACTGTTTTTATCCAGCTATCCATTGCTGATAACTCCCACTAACGGGATGAACCACGTGGGGTTGCTTCTGACGTGCAGCGAGTTGCAGCTTGTAACGTGATTTAGTCACCAGGCTAAACATGTTGCACGTTGCAACTCCCCACACATTTAGCCACACTTTATGCAATGTCTATGAAGAGTAATATAGCGGCAGGCTCTACGTTCTGCCGAAGATGATTCGCGTTGTGAAATTGGGGACTTGCCGGTGCGAGGAGGCAATTTTTATTTTGTTTTCCCGCGGACCACAGGTTGAGAACCACTGGTGTAAACAGTTAGTAATAGTAAACAAAAATAAAAATAGTCTGAATCCATTACATACCAAAATGACAACTCCCTGCGAACACATTCCGACAGCTTGTGTGTATTGTCCAGATCAAGTCAGGTCTCTAAGTGAAAACCTCAAAGAGTAAAGGGTTTAAAGCTGGTGTTCCCTGTCACCCTTCCTGCAGCAGAAGTCCAGCGACTCCACGTCACAGCACAGTCATCAGCACCAGAGCGTCTTCGACGAGGACCTGCAGAAGAAAATCGAGGAGAACGAACGCCTTCACATGCAGGTGAGCTGACAGCAGCGCCTGGAAAAGCCATACCTCATGTAACTGTGTGCATGCAGGCTTGCACTGGCCCTCCAATTTAACCCCTTTAAACAAGAGCAAACTTGGTATCTCATTGGGACCTATGGTCCATTCCATAGAAATGGCATGTTTTGTTACATCAGACTAATGGCTACATCAGACTAAAGATGGAAAATCATTTTTGATCATCAAAAAGTCTTAAGCAGGGATGGAAATAAGACTCATGTGGCATAGCAGTTTGATCCGCTCCTGGTTTCACAATGTGTTTAAGATGACACACCTGACGTGTTACCTATACACTGTGGCTCATCAAGCTTATTAAAACCTGGAATGGGTGAAAGTGCTATGCAGTAGGAGTCTTATTTCCATCTCTTGCAGCAGCCTGATATGAATGACTTATCCGATGTAGCACATATTACATATTAAAGGTTCTCTATTGCTCAAACCACAGCTCTATTATATATCTAAATTTGTATTAAAAACCCTTCATTTTGCGTACACCTGCGTTAAACTTTCCTGCAAAGCCCTGCGATATGTAGCTGACCCCTCTCTGTGTCCTAGTTCTTCGAGGCAGATGAGAAGCACAGGCAGACGGAGGCTGTTCTCCGAGAGAGGCTGGAGGTCCTGGAGAGGGGGGGAGCGCAGCACCAAGCCGAGGTCGACGGGCTGACCCAGAAGTACATGGAGAGCATCGAGAAGCTGCAGAACGACAAGACCAGACTGGAGGCGAGACACCACCTTTCCATTTATTAGTGTTTAGAAAAAACATGCTTAACTCACTGGATCAGGATCTGCAGATCAGAGCATTTGTCTGCTTAGCCATAGCTGTTATAGTTTTACCTATTTAGAATGTCTGAGTGTTTACAATGTGTTTATAACATTTAGGATTGTTTGAATGTTTAAGGCGTGCCTCTCAAACAAGTTTTGTGTTGTGAAATGGAGAGAGATAAGCAAGGTTGTACATTTTAAACAGAAGCGTCGTGATCACTCCAAGTGGTTAACAAAAAAAACAAAAAAACAGCCCTCCTTATGTATATGAATGAGTGTGTTTAGTGAATCTCCTCTGTGTTTTTCAGGTAAAATCCCAGACCCTGGAAAGAGAAGCCAAGGAATGCAGACAACGAACAGAGGAATGGTAAAAACAGCTTCTGTATTTTCACTTACGATTAGCAGAGCATTTGATTATTGAAAGAAACCAGGATTCTGGAACTTGTTAGAGGAGGCGCTTTACTTTTCCGAGAAAAGGTTAAGGTTAGGTTTACTCTTTGAGATAGGGTTAGGGGTATGTTTACTCTTTGAGATAAGGTGTGTGCATCATGCCATACAGGATTGCTTTCAGAACATGCTGAATGTTTGTTTGTGTACATTTTAAATGGGTTTCCTAAACAATGGCAGGAGTTACATCTAGTTTGTAGAGGCTCCATGAATGCAGGCTCAGGGAAGGAAATAAGACTCCGACTGCTTAGCAGTTTCACCCACTCCAGCTTTTAATATGTGCTTGTTTAACTCCGGTGTGTCTTATTAGTAAAATAGTAAAATCAAGACGGGATGGGAGTCTTGTTTCCATTTCTGAGGTTAGCCATCCCATTAATTAATTGAGAACTGTGTTACTCCATCTTAACCCAGCACTGTGATCTAAGGCAGGCAGAGCTGTGAGGGGAAGCTCTAATGTAGTGTCATTGTTCCTCACTTTTCACAGTTCTGGTACATTTGACTTGTATAACCAACCAAACTGGCCAGATTACTAAATTACCACAAATATGATAATGATACATCTGGCATTTCCCCCACAAACGCAGGGTGTTGATATCTCCATAAAAATGAACTTGTGATACCAGTTGCCCCTGACAATCAACCATCAAAAAGATCCTAATGACAACAATGCCTTGTCTGCCTTCTCTACACTGCAAACTGAAGCATGTTGCTGTCTATCTTCACAGCCAACAGCAGCTAAAGAAATGTCACGCTGAGCTGAACAGCCGTTTGGAGCAGGTTACCAGCATCATTCAAGAGAAAGTTTCCTTTAATGACACAAGTAAGTCTTTGAGAGATTCAGCTGCAACAATTGACCAGGTGAACATAAAATAAAGTAAAAATCAGAGATGGCTCTTAATGACTTCAAATGGTTGGTTTGCTTTGTTTTCTAAAGATTAAACTCTTAGTGACTACAGGTCCTGTTTTGAAACCAGCACACAGACCAGAGAAATAAAACCATTATAATTGTACCAAAATGGCAAGAAATAACTTGGTGGCAAGAAGTTATAGCTACCTGTTAAATTGTTATTAATAATGAGTAGTTTCTGGCAGGTTTATACTGTTATAAGTGGTTTCTTTGTCATTGGCAACTGACAGGAGAGCTGGAAAAATCCATTTATATATATATGATAATCAATTCTTCCTTCATTTTAACAACCAAATAACAATTGTGTTTTGAATACTGAAATGTTTGTGGGTTATCCAGTTTATACACTACATCGTTCATTTTCCAAAATACATTGGTGGTGATATTATGCAAAATTACTTGAATCTGAAATTGAGGGGTATCCGTTTTTTTCAGGACAACGCTCAATTTACCTTCAACTTTGCATTTGCACGGCATGTTTAAACGCATGGATGCCTATAAAAGTAGAATACTGTATTCCTAGAAGAACGGGTTGTTTTGGCCCACATCCCAGCTTGGCCTGTCTGCAACAGGTTATATTTGGTGTGTTTCCCCTGCATATGTAGTTCCCCTTTTAAGATACAGTCCAACTTCATTATATCAACCCCCCCTGAGACCTGGAGAAATGTTCGTTATATCAGGTTGTTCACTAGAATAGGTTTTGGCAATTTGCTCTATCAGAATAATGAAGAAACACCCAAATTGAATTGAACATCTTTATACAGTAGTTATTTCAAGACAACTTCACATTGATCAACATTTAAACTGTATATTTAAAAGAAAACAGTAAAGAAATGAAAAAAATAAAAAAGTACACGTACATGCTGAATACAGTGATTAAGTGCCCTTTCTTTTGAAAAACATATCCAGCGTAGATTGCTTCATATTTTTCGTGCTTTTCTCAATGCACGCTGTTTCAATCTTGTTACTGCCTCACGCCTGTTGCCATGGTTGCAGTTTGTGTGAAGATGGCAACAGTTGCAGACGTCACACATGATTCACACTACAAGGTTATCTATGAATCAGCCTTATCTTCAAATTAGCCTACCAAGGTCTTTGTTTTCACTGAGAGAATAACACATTCACACTGGAGAAAGTTCAGTGTCAATCACTACCGAGATCATTTTATCCGGGTAGATTTTGTAAAAGTGATCATTCTAATAGGGTTAATTTGCATTGAAAAAAATGGTTCTTGCTTGGATCGTTAAAGTGGGTTTGTTATAATGAAGTTAGACTGTATGTAACTTTATCCTTTGTTTGTTTTACTCCCCAGTGAAAGCTGACCCAGATTTAATGCAGGAACATGTTTTTCGGTGTCTTCCATTTTCGGTTGTGTAAAACACCATCTGGCTCTTAATATAATGAAAATATACAGGCCTATCAACGTGCTGTTGCCGGGTTGTTGCAGTTATTCATATACATAATTAGTCGTATTCCTAAAGTTAAACACAGAGCTGTTTGAGGAGTGCTGCTTTAAAATACACACTGGTATTAAGATTGCGTTCCACTCCAGTACAGTTCTCTGTTTTCTAGCTCTGACTAGCATAGACGTCATGGGGTCTGAGGATTGCAGTTCTGCTCTCAAGCTTTAAAGGTGGACCAGGCCTTGCTGTAGGTCTGAGGTGGAAATTATTATGCCTTACTTTTAATTTAAGTTTGCAGGTTCATATCATTGGTACTGCTCAGGGGTTTTTTATACCTTGACTTAGGTAAAACTAATTAAAGTAAACCTATGTTTCAGCCTGTGGGTTAGAGGTGGAAAGGATGCGCTGAAAGAGGTACTAGCCGAAACATTTGTTTACTGGACTTACTGTAGTTTCTTAACTTGGAAGTGTTTTGAAGATCTGGATGATTTACAGCTAAACTTCTTTTTTGCAAGACTTTGTAACTGGAGACGACATGTTCTGCACTTGCATGATGGCTTCATTTATTACTTGTTCAAGTTGTATACGAGGCTACCATAATTTTATCAGGTGATTTCCATGATATGAACCAAGATGTGGATTAAGGCTGGAAGAGTTTAAACGATAAACAAAATTTAAAAATATTTTTGTTTTATATTATGTTTACCCCCTCTTTCCCCTCCTCAATAAATAAATCAAAACATCTCCATTGTTATTTTGACTTCCTCTGTGCCTCAGGCTTTCCCCACCCCTCCTCCTGTCTACTGCGGGATTAGTCTTTAGCAAGTCAGAGAAGACTGGTAGAACGCAGCGTGTAAGCCTAATACATGTAAATGGCATTCGAGTCGGTAGAGATAGAATTAGAAGCAAGTATTATTATTTATTTATTACTTATCCAGGGCAACTTACAGTTGTTACAAAGTATCACATTACAGATAAGAGATAAAATGCAATCAAATCAGCAGTAAATAAGAGAATTCAAAGAGAGAAAATAAAAAATACAGTAAATAATTACGGTTGAGAGCGATTTTGACAAAGAGCAGTTAAACGCAATTACAAAAAACGTGAATGCGGTTACCTTTAAGAGTAAAATCAAGCACAAGATATAGAAGTATAATTATGATTGAGAGCAGTGGTAGAATACAGCAACGTGTGGAGCAGTTAAGTGCAAGTACAAGATGATGCAAGTTCTGATACAATTAGGTGCCAAAAATAATCCAGTATAGTCGAGAGTTTTCAGTTGTTTGCGAGTGGCGATAGGGAGCCAGTGGAGGGATCTTAAGTATAAAATATCTCATTCAAAAATCAAAAAGAGAAGTCCTGTTTGGACCTGTTTTGAAAAAGGTGAGGACAATACAGTAAAATGCAGTTTGTTCAAACTTGCTAAGTTATCGCAGAGGTTCCACAGATGTAATGCTCACTACCAGCTAGATGAAGACTGCCCAAGTGCGTCAGTGCAGGATGTGTCATTTTTCCTTCCTACCTGTATTCCTGAAGACACGCCCCGAGAAGCTGGGGGAGTGACAAGGGTGTGGTTTCAACTGAGAGACTGCTGTGATTGGATACAAACTGAGGGGCTGCAGCTGCTGTTATTGTGTGCAGAGTTTTGAATCAGGGAGAGCTTGGGGGAGAGAGAGCAGACAGAGCATTAATAAGACATTGAATATCTAATTATACAAATACAGATGAACCTGCTTTATATCACGATTGACGTGCAGGCATAATTCTGCACCCAGGATAACAGAATTTGCACACCATCGCTTTTGTGATCCGGTAAGGGAAGATCAAATATCTGATCTAGTAGGAGAGGTTATTGCGATAAACTGTTTACTAGGGGTGAGTCCGGATATTCGAGGAATCAAGTATTCTAAATAAAATAACTACTCGAATACTTTGGTCAAATTTGATGTGCATTGCTGGGAACCGGGTCAACCCAGGTAAGACCCAGGAATGTGGTTTCACACTACGCAGGATTGTGACCTGGGTAGCCAGAACCCGGGTCCCGGTCTGGGTAGAAGTGCTAGTGTGAAAGGAGCTTAATACGTCCCTATGTATGGTTGTTGCTAATACGTTCTAAGGACCTGTCACTGTTCGAGTAATTAAAAGTCGAGTATTCGGGTATTCAACATTGTTATTCTTGGTATACTCGAATATCTTATTATTTGACATTCCAACCCTTACTGTTTTACCGGTTTGAGTTGTGGGAGGACAAGGATTTAGTCACCTTGTGTCTTTTATTGAGCCTGACTACATGATACTGTGATGGCTAACTTGCAAGATGGACTGAATAAAGCCCTGCATGTAAGCTTAACAACAGATTGCTGGAGTATACATTGTGCACATCTGTACTGACCATATATATGTCATTATCAAACTTTAAAATTAATAGAGTTAAAATAAAGTTAGTAATATTTGATTCACAAGAGTACTTTTATTAAATATGGATGTTATGAATGACCGGATATTTAAACACTTTACACGTATATTAATATATATTTATAGCCTTAATGTGGATACATAGGCTAAATGTAAATGACAGCATAAAATAAATGGAAGAGAAAAAAAAAACATACTGTAGTTTCCTACAAAAACACTACCACCACTCCACACCTTGGTTTATAGTAAAGTGTGATTGAGCTGGGTTTTCTGACTAGTAAAGTGTGATTGAGCTGGGTTTTCTGACTAGTAAAGTGTGATTGAGCTGGGTTTTCAGACTAGTAAAGTGTGATTGAGCTGGGTTTTCAGACTGTAGTAACGTGTGATTGAGCTGGGTTTTCAGACTAGTAAAGTGTGATTGAGCTGGGTTTTCAGACTAGTAAAGTGTGATTGAGCTGGGTTTTCAGACTGTAGTAACGTGTGATTGAGCTGGGTTTTCAGACTAGTAAAGTGTGATTGAGCTGGGTTTTCTGACTAGTAAAGTGTGATTGAGCTGGGTTTTCAGACTAGTAAAGTGTGATTGAGCTGGGTTTTCAGACTGTAGTAACGTGTGATTGAGCTGGGTTTTCAGACTAGTAAAGTGTGATTGAGCTGGGTTTTCAGACTAGTAAAGTGTGATTGAGCTGGGTTTTCAGACTAGTAAAGTGTGATTGAGCTGGGTTTTCAGACTGTAGTAACGTGTGATTGAGCTGGGTTTTCAGACTGTAGTAACGTGTGATTGAGCTGGGTTTTCAGACTAGTAAAGTGTGATTGAGCTGGGTTTTCAGACTGTAGTAACGTGTGATTGAGCTGGGTTTTCAGACTAGTAAAGTGTGATTGAGCTGGGTTTTCAGACTGTAGTAACGTGTGATTGAGCTGGGTTTTCAGACTGTAGTAACGTGTGATTGAGCTGGGTTTTCAGACTGTAGTAACGTGTGATTGAGCTGGGTTTTCAGACTGTAGTAAAGTGTGATTGAGCTGGGTTTTCAGACTGTAGTAACGTGTGATTGAGCTGGGTTTTCAGACTGTAGTAAAGTGTGATTGAGCTGGGTTTTCAGACTGTAGTAACGTGTGATCGAGCTGGGTTTTCAGACTGTAGTAACGTGTGATTGAGCTGGGTTTTCAGACTGTAGTAACGTGTGATTGAGCTGGGTTTTCAGACTGTAGTAAAGTGTGATTGAGCTGGGTTTTCAGACTGTAGTAACGTGTGATTGAGCTGGGTTTTCAGACTAGTAAAGTGTGATTGAGCTGGGTTTTCAGACTGTAGTAAAGTGTGATTGAGCTGGGTTTTCAGACTGTAGTAACGTGTGATTGAGCTGGGTTTTCAGACTAGTAAAGTGTGATTGAGCTGGGTTTTCAGACTGTAGTAACGTGTGATTGAGCTGGGTTTTCAGACTAGTAAAGTGTGATTGAGCTGGGTTTTCAGACTGTAGTAACGTGTGATCGAGCTGGGTTTTCAGACTAGTAAAGTGTGATTGAGCTGGGTTTTCAGACTGTAGTAACGTGTGATTGAGCTGGGTTTTCAGACTAGTAAAGTGTGATTGAGCTGGGTTTTCAGACTGTAGTAACGTGTGATCGAGCTGGGTTTTCAGACTAGTAAAGTGTGATTGAGCTGGGTTTTCAGACTGTAGTAAAGTGTGATTGAGCTGGGTTTTCAGACTGTAGTAACGTGTGATTGAGCTGGGTTTTCAGACTAGTAAAGTGTGATTGAGCTGGGTTTTCAGACTAGTAAAGTGTGATTGAGCTGGGTTTTCAGACTGTAGTAACGTGTGATTGAGCTGGGTTTTCAGACTAGTAAAGTGTGATTGAGCTGGGTTTTCAGACTAGTAAAGTGTGATTGAGCTGGGTTTTCAGACTGTAGTAACGTGTGATTGAGCTGGGTTTTCAGACTAGTAAAGTGTGATTGAGCTGGGTTTTCAGACTGTAGTAACGTGTGATTGAGCTGGGTTTTCAGACTGTAGTAACGTGTGATTGAGCTGGGTTTTCAGACTAGTAAAGTGTGATTGAGCTGGGTTTTCAGACTGTAGTAACGTGTGATTGAGCTGGGTTTTCAGACTAGTAAAGTGTGATTGAGCTGGGTTTTCAGACTAGTAAAGTGTGATTGAGCTGGGTTTTCAGACTGTAGTAACGTGTGATTGAGCTGGGTTTTCAGACTGTAGTAACGTGTGATCGAGCTGGGTTTTCAGACTGTAGTAACGTGTGATTGAGCTGGGTTTTCAGACTAGTAAAGTGTGATTGAGCTGGGTTTTCAGACTGTAGTAACGTGTGATTGAGCTGGGTTTTCAGACTAGTAAAGTGTGATTGAGCTGGGTTTTCAGACTGTAGTAACGTGTGATCGAGCTGGGTTTTCAGACTAGTAAAGTGTGATTGAGCTGGGTTTTCAGACTGTAGTAACGTGTGATTGAGCTGGGTTTTCAGACTAGTAAAGTGTGATTGAGCTGGGTTTTCAGACTAGTAAAGTGTGATTGAGCTGGGTTTTCAGACTAGTAAAGTGTGATTGAGCTGGGTTTTCAGACTGTAGTAAAGTGTGATTGAGCTGGGTTTTCAGACTGTAGTAACGTGTGATCGAGCTGGGTTTTCAGACTAGTAAAGTGTGATTGAGCTGGGTTTTCAGACTGTAGTAAAGTGTGATTGAGCTGGGTTTTCAGACTGTAGTAACGTGTGATTGAGCTGGGTTTTCAGACTAGTAAAGTGTGATTGAGCTGGGTTTTCAGACTGTAGTAAAGTGTGATTGAGCTGGGTTTTCAGACTGTAGTAACGTGTGATTGAGCTGGGTTTTCAGACTAGTAAAGTGTGATTGAGCTGGGTTTTCAGACTGTAGTAAAGTGTGATTGAGCTGGGTTTTCAGACTGTAGTAACGTGTGATTGAGCTGGGTTCAGACTGTAGTAACGTGTGATCGAGCTGGGTTTTCAGACTGTAGTAACGTGATTGAGCTGGGTTTTCAGACTGTAATAGTGTGTTGTTTTTTTTTTTTTTTTTAAAGAACACTGGCAGTATAACACACTGAATGTCCCGCCTCACAACAGAAGACATCAGGTTAGTTAATGGGTATTTACTGGTAAGGTGGCTTGTCATTGTACTGGATCATAATGGAGTCCTCCATACACTAAAGGCACTGTGTTTGTATTGTATTTTAATGTACAAGGTTAGACATTACTTGTAGCTTTTTAAGAGAAACTAAATTCAACCACAAGGTGGCATTATTTAGTCCGGAAAAATAAAGGGGATTGAAGTTAGAAGCATAACTTCACAATCAGAGTGCCTTTCAAAGGGGAAATACTATTGAAGATACCATTGAACCAATGCTGTAGATGAATATAACTTTAAAGTGTCCCAGATGGTGAAATGAATTGTAAAAGGTGTCAGTTTCACAGGAGTGTTTTGTTATTTTATGAACCCCTAGCTGAAAGCAAGGGATATTGTTGGACAGGCATTCACATTCGTTCAGGACCTCGTGGCTGCATTGCTGAACTTTCACACCTACACAGAGCAGAGGGTCCAGATCTACCCCATTGACTCGGCCACTGATACAATATCACCTTTAAACCAAAAGGTAGGACAACAGACTCCGTGATATTGCCTTAACCCTTTTAATGCATGAAATGTTGAAAAACAGTTGTCTTTTTTCTGTTTTTTACCATTGTTTTTATATAATGTTTTTATATATGCATTTGCGTCTTTCCCGTATAAAGACAAGAAGAGTTTTTTTTTTTTTTTTAAATCAGTCCCCATGCATGAAAGGGTTAAAAAAAATTGTTTACGCACCCAAAAACAGAATGCTCCTTCCTTATTCAACACCGGACCGTGATGAAAATTGAGTTTACCTGGTAAGAGAGCTACCTTATTAAAGTGTTCATTTTGTTAATGTATTTATATAAATTATTAATTCTACGTGTGGTAAGTCAACCCTTACATGTGCTGGTGTAGACAGATAACATCTCATAGCTCCAGAAACATTTCTCCTTTCTTCCCTAGTTTTCTCAGTATCTTCATGAAAACGCAGCCTATGTGCGCCCTCTGGAGGAAGGCATGCTGCAGTTGTTTGACAGTGTTACAGAGGACACTGTTACTACATTGGTAAGCTGCCATTCGTTGCACCGATGCACTACATTAGACTGTCCTGTTTTTTCACTAGCCGAATAACTGATTGTGTTTTCTCTCAATTATTTCAAGGAAACAACTGTGAAACTAAAACAATTTTCAGACCATTTCACGTCGTACACCTGCTTCCTACAGAAGATTCTTCCATACCAGTTGAAAAGGTGTTTCTGTTTATGCTTCTCCCACACACACTTCCAGCAACATGTGAAATGACTCAATAGCATGCAAGCAGTATATATATGGTTAACTACTACTACATTTGCATTGTAGTCCTGGATGTCAAATACATGTTAAGAAAAAAAACAAAAAAACTACTGCATTTAAACCAGTCTGTTGCTGTTTCTGCTTAGATCATTTGTCATTCTTACCAATTATTCCAACAGAAAATGCTTCAACAAGGCTCTTCAAGACAGATTTTGTATATTAGCAATGTGCTGCGCACTGAAACCCATGGGTGAAGCATTGTGCGCTGAAGCCTGTGCAACACAGATATGCTCTGGAGATTTTTTCAGAAGCATTGTTTTACTGGAATATTAAGCATAAGATTTCAGCGAGGAGATGTCCAGTTCTCTGTATGTATAGTCCCCGAGTCCCTCTCAGCATTGATCTATTTTTTTTGTTGCCTCCTGTGCAGTCTGGAGGAGGAGTGCGAGTCCTCTCTTTGCACGTCCTCTTTAAAAACAAAAAACTCGGAACTGCACAGTGACGTGAAAAAGATGACTTCTGTGTTTGAAAAACTGCAGAATTATATCGGCCTTCTTGCTTTACCAAGTGAGTAGACTGCACTGTTTCGGGGGCTGGGTTACACTTCTGTTTTCTTTGCAAGAGAACGTTTTTTGTTAACTGTTGAAAATCAACCGCCTAAATTAACAAAACAAGTACAGTGACGTACAACTCCTGCCATATCTGAAAATACACACATAGAGCTTTTGGATTTCTGTCTACCCCCAGATTCTGATCCTGTCACTACTTTGTGCTAAATAATGCCCTTTGTGAGTTTCATCACAACAGGATAAGTGGTTCTCTAGATATGTGTACAGTCCTAAAGTGTGACGTATGTCCATGTATCTGGCTCCTCTATAGCCCATAATATTGACTGTTTCTTATGTCCAGCTTGTTCCCCTGACCGTGAACACAAACGTCATGTGCCTTTTTTTCTGTCATTGTGTTTTAGGTACCAAACCTGAGGCAATCCTTCAGGCCAACTCTAGTGCTGTGTTCACACAGCTGGCAGCTTGTCTCCACGGGCTCCAGGATGTCATGAAAGGTAACATTTCATGACCTATGGAAGTACAGTAGTCCTTGAATGTGGTTATCCAAGGTTTGATGTCCAACTGACTTTATAGTCACCCACACTCTACTGTATATTCCTGCAAACGATAAATGGTGTGTGTAGTACAGTGGTTCTCAAGCCACAGGAACACTTAACTAGTGGTCACATTGTGTACATAACAGCAGTTGGCCAATTGAAGTAAAAGTAAGCGAGTCTGAGGAATCATAAAGCAGTAGGACGAATCTGAATGCAACACCAGATCATGACAACAGTCGTCTGTGTGTGGCTGCACAGAATCACTCTGGTGGCTGCATTTGAGGAACTGGGTTGGTCCAAATGCTGTGTGACAATGGGAGGCTTAGAAAAGCCTACCCCTTCACTTCATATTTCAGCTTAGCTGATGAAATATTTTTGTGGTTTTGTGAAAAAACAAAAAACGGTTTGTTTACAGTAACTGGTTTGGATTAAAAGCACACAGATAAAAAGCTGGCACAGGCAGGGCTGACAATACGATTCAAACTGCTTTAAATTCAAATCTAATCTGTGTGGAAAAGAAAATCGGCGCTATCTTAAGCCTAACACTGCACCCGGGAGCTGGCTATTGTTAGCAGTGTGTTCAAATGAAAGCACTTCTGGGCAGCAAGTTGCCAAGGTACAGTATTGGTAGCATTCTCTTCAGAGACAGCTTTGTAACAGAGCAGCATGATGAAGCCCAGCTCTGTAATTGACAGCCGCCAGGTGCCACAACCCCCTGTGGGCTGCTGATTGGAAACAGAAGCGTCAGGCTTTGTATTGCAATTCAGAAAGATCTAACCAGCCGGGGCTCTGGCAAGGCATATCGAGAGCTCTGGCAAGGCATATCGAGAGCTCTGGCAAGGCATATCGAGAGCTCTGGCAAGGCATATCGAGAGCTCTGGCAAGGCATAGCGAGAGCTCTGGCAAGGCATATCGAGAGCTCTGGCAAGGCATATCGAGAGCTCTGGCAAGGCATATCGAGAGCTCTGGCAAGGCATATCGAGAGCTCTGGCAAGGCATATCGAGAGCTCTGGCAAGGCATATCGAGAGCTCTGGCAAGGCATATCGAGAGCTCTGGGAGTCTTGCTTTGTGCTCGGTTTTCAAAGTATTTTTTTATTTATGTGCCGGTGTTGCTAAACTTAGGTAATGCATGAAAGCGTATACATTTTATTCCATAAATGTTCCCTCCTTGTGAATCATTTCCACTGGTATTCTGACTGGAGGAACACATTGATCAGGGAGGGAGGGTTGAACTCAGGTACTATAAGCAGTGCAGATATTTAATGGACTTCAAAATACATGCATGCCAAATAAAATAAATAAATAAATTACATGCAGAAAAAAAGCAAACTGATCTGGAACACAAGGTGGTGGTGTGCGTGTTGAGATATGAACAGGATATACATGTGTGTGTTGTTATATGAACAGCCTATACGTGTGCGTGTTGAGATATGAACAGGCCTTACACTGCAAAAATGTGCATGCTGTTCATTTTAGCTAATTTCACCATGTCCGTGTGTACACACATTTAAATGGATGCTGATTGTGCAATTCTGAAGTAAGCATACAGCAGTCATGTTGTTGTTGTTTTTTTTTTTTTTTTTTTTAAGGGTAGAACAAGGTGTTTATTGATTATGATAACAGATTCTAGCTCCACTTGACCTTCTGAAACATTCGTGCTTGTTGTATCTCTCAAATTTGAGTATTGTAATTTGTCAGTAATTGCTTTTGAGGCAGTTTTTACTTTCATCTCTGCAAGAATTTGATTGACATATGCATCCAGATGCCTCAGCAAGTCGAGTGGCAGACCCCTCTAGCCAGAGCATTTTGTACTCTATCAACGCCTTCTCTGTCTGGAACACCTTCAAGTTCACTCCTTGCTGCTTTATGTCATCTAGTGTAGCTGAAGGAACCTGTAAAGCTTCACTCGCCCCACTCCCAATCGCGAGGTCTCCACCCCTTTCTTCTATACCTCTTCCAAATCAGCAGGCTGAACACCAGGGTGATGATCAGTGCCGGTTTCACTCCAGTCCCAGGCATGGCTCCCTCCAGGCCACACTGCAGTCCTTTAGGAGGCTGAACACCCTCTCACCTTCAGGTGATACCATGACAGGGGTGTGATCTCTGGTGATGACATCTCGCTTGCTGTTACTGCTCACATAAGAAACTGCCCCTTCTCGTGTTTTCAGTCTTCCATTACTGACCAATCCCTTGTCTCTGTTATAATTTTTTCTGATTAAGCATTTTGTAGTTTATGAATGAGCATTTCTTTTCCCTTCCAGATGTTTCAAAGCACTACAGCCAGAAAGCTATACTTGAACAAGAACTCCCGACGGTCACACAGAAACTTCAAACTACAAACGAGTGTATTCTGACGTCCCTTGTGTCTCTGAGCAACGTTACTGGAAAGGTAACTGAGACACTATGCATGCAGAACCATGCAGGCTGAGAAGGGGCTATGCATCTATCATCTAAACAACTTCAACTAAATAACTCTCTCTCTCTGTCTCTCCTGTTTAAAAATGATGTCTTAAAATTGTGTTCTTTAGAGCATACTAGTTAAAAGCAAATGCCTTCTGTTGAACTAGCAACATATGGCAATAATATAGTGGATCCATGAAGCTTAAATGCTGTATGCTACTTTCTTAACTTGCTGCTACTTTCTTAACTTGCTGCTACTTTCTTAACTTGCTGCTGCTTGCACCAGGGCCTTGCTGAAAATGGTCCCTGTGAGTGATCATCCCAGTTCACAAAATAACAAGAGTAGATTGCATTGTGTTATGTAAGTGTAGGGTCATAAAGTGAAGCTGATACATAGACTTTGTTTTGGGGTGTTATATCTACTGCTGCTCCTTTCCACTTGCAGGAGGACCTGTTAATATAAATGATGGGAGCCCTGCTGTGGTGTTTTATGTGCTTGTTGCCTGGGAGTTGATGAACTGGATGTTTACACTGGCAGAGATTATTATAGAAAGCACTTTGACTGCAGAATAATAGCTTTATTTTACAGATTTGTTCTAGCCTATGTTGGCCCCTCCTGTTACAAGCAGAACAAGCTGAAATGTGTAAATAAAGTACAAAGATATGTTTCATAATGTATTACAGGCCTGTGTCATGCTTTTCAACTACAATGAACTTTAAGAGTAAAGTGCAACAAGAGTTCGTGTCTGTAGTGATCTGCGGCTACCATAGATCTCAATCTCAATCAAAAGAATGGATTCATAGAATCAAAGATAATTACCTGTAATAAACTTCAGAACTATGCGGGTTGTTTTCTTAAGTTTGTCTCATGGAATACGATTAAATGCATCATGTAATGGTAAACTTAAATACTGCTAGATCACCAACTAGGACCCATCTCTGCCACATGTTTTTACAAACTGAAATGCACTCTGTTAGATGTAGTTTATAAAGTTGATTTGTATTGTTATTATTATTATTTCTTAGCAGACGCCCTTATCCAAGTCGACTTACAATTGCTACAAGATATCTCATTATTTTTACATACAATTGTAGCAATGTTACTGTCTCATTTTCTAATGGCATGTGATCCACAAATCAGAGCTTTATTTTATTTGTAACCGTGTTTTATTTCTTTCCTTTTTAGATTGCTACATATTTCAGCAACAACCTGGATTTCTTCACTGCCCCGACAGGCTATGGTCCAAGAGCAGGGGCTGGGACAATGAACCCCCTTCATGCAGAGTCAATGTTACAGTGCAAGAAGAGAGCAGCTGGCTATATCCAAGCCCTGAAGAAGGTTTGTGGAATTGATTGCTTCCCTCTCTCTGTCTCACCGCAACAATGTGCAATGTTAAGCAAGCTTACAGTGCAGTGGTAGGATGAAGGTTACACAGTCATGATAAATGAGGGTTTGTTTATTGTAATCTTGTAGCCACTTCATCCCGTTTAGTCTAAAGCTATATGTGGGAAAGAAAGTTTTCAAGATGCAACATCGTATTGTTAAGAGTCCTGCTTCTTCCCTGTTTTAAAAGCTGGGGGGGTAGGCTGTCATTGTAGAGGGCCTTGCACAGTGGCAGGGCTCATACCCATCTTCTGACAGTGCGATCCTCCGAGTTGTAATCCTATGAACCTAAGACTATAGAAAGGGTTCCTTGATTATGTGAAGCATAATCTTTAATGGCGTTCATCCCTTTTTTTTTTTTTTGGTTTTTACTTTAGCCACAGCCAGAATCTGTGCCTTACGTTGAAGCTTTGGCACACCGTAGAATTCTTCTGAGTTCCACAGAGAGCAGAGAAGGTCTAACACAACAGGTAATGTTTTTTTTATTAATTTGCGGTTACTGCATATGGCTATCTGATTGGCAATGCTGGGGGCATGTGTGTCCAATGTTGGGAGGGCAGGGGTAGCTAAAACACCTTACTTTAGGACTAGGAGTTCAAGTCCAGTTCCAAATTGGCCAGAAAATGTTAAGTTTACTATATAACATCACATCACTTACCCACTCTTTTGGACATATTCCTGTAATATATTTTCTAAATACAGTTTAAATATGTTCTCTGAACATCCTGTGAACACTTTCTGTGACCATCACAGCATCTGCCATTTGCATCCAAGCTCTGGAGCTGCCACATAGGGCAACAGTGCGGAGTAGTAGTTAGGGCTCTGGACTCTTGACTGGAGGGTCGTCAGTTCAATCCCAGGTGGGGGACACTGCTGCTGTACCGAACTGTATAAATGGGTAATTGTATGTAAAAATAATGTGTAAAAAATAATGTGATATATTGTAAAAATTGTAAGTCACCCTGGATAAGGGCATCTGCTAATAAATAATAATAATAATAATAATAATATGGGGAAAGCTTTCTAAAAGTCTCTTAAACATTAAAAGGAGGGTTGGGTTTTCTTTGGCAGGTCCATCAGAGCCAGGAGAAGATTGCAAAGCTGGAGCAGGAGAAGGAGCACTGGATGCTGGAGGCACAGCTGGCCAAGATCAGGCTGGAGAAGGAGAACCAGCGGATCAGTGAGCTGGAGGCTCAGCTTGCGGGCTCGAGCAGCCGCCAGCTCTTCCTTCCCACCCCGGAGAGTCCCAGCGCCCAGCCCACACCAGAGGAGGAGGGCGAGGAGCCAGGAGAGAGGGGCCTGGGAGAACCCATCCGCAGCGCAAGCCTGGTGAGCCTCTTCGTACTCTCACCCCTTGGTGTTTAGGGATGGGCCCACAGTTCGCAATGTGTTTAGACCAAACTGAAAGAAGATAGATACAGGGTCCCCAGCAGCTCACTTAAGTATTAAATGCAGTACATTTGATTTAAAGTTTAATTTTCTATTTTTGATTTACTGTCACCTTATCTTTTCATGATCATTGTGTGGTTCCTATTGCAAATACTAATAATAATGTTCTTTTTTTATATGTCTGTGTTAAGCTGAGTGAAGGTGCTTCCATCTGAGTTTAGGTGCTGCTCTTCAGTCCTGTTTCAGCCAAAAGTGTGTTTTATAGAAGTAAGAGCCAGCGCCATCTAGTGGTCCTGACACTTTGGATCAAGTTTCCTTTTGTTTAACTGGCCAAACACTGCTGTTGCACTAGGTGGCGCTGGCTCGTCCTAATATAAAGACACTTTGACTGATAAAGCCTGCATTATGTGTAGGGCACGCAACTAGAACTGAAGAGTAGCTCCTGAACTCAGTCAAAGCAACTAAACAAAAACAGAATATTTGAGTAATTGTAATAAGAGCCACTCAAACGAGAAAATTCATTACCATGAGAGCAGATACAACTGCTTTTTTTATGATGCGGTCCCCCTACTCCTTATACTGTGGGAAAATAAGACAAGCATTCTGCAGCTAATTACTTTCTTTAGGAGTTTGGTGAAAACAAATTCGCTTTTACTCTTCAAATTCCCATTTGCAATTAGGACAACTGGATAAATGCCATGGCAAATATTTCTGCTTTCTTAAATACCCCCACAAGACGCCTCTTCTGGACAGCAGCATGTAAACCATCTTTTGTTTTGAAGATAATTATTTCATTTACTGTACTGTGGATCAGCACATTTTTCTAATCTAATCCAGAGATCTGGAGGAGGAGTTGATAAAATAACCTGGAAAGGATTCCTTCTGCTGTATCCAACTGGAAGTTAAATGTGACGCTGACAAATATTCGAATATGTTTTATAATAATATAATGTCCTGTAACTGTGTTTCAGATCGGAATGTTGACAACTAAGAGTGAAGAAGTGAAGGTATGGATTGACTTTAAAATGCGTTTAATCAGAATTCAGTCAAAAAGCCACTGCTTGTTCATAGATAATACTAGGCATGGGTCCAAAATGTGTTTTCAAGAAACACCATGTGTGTGTATGTGTATCTGAATGTCAAAAAATCATGAATTTGAGTTTACATAATGAACATCAAAAAATCATGAGTTTACCTAAACTACCAAGCAGTTGGTCTCACTATTAGTATTGCTAATACTAGATCTGTATGTTATGTAATAGAGCTGTTTGAAGAATGCAGATTGCTAAGGGGTTTTGACTTTCTTTAAGAACTTTCTCTCTCTCTCTCTCTCCATTGTTCACTAATGTAGGATTAACTCTAGCTAATAGAAATGTTCATGGACCCACAAAGATTGTGCCTAAACAAGCCATGAGCACCATGTATTTATTAATGTGTGTCAATTTAGTGCTCATGAGAGGCGAGGGTCAATGGCACTGGCTACACGGTGCCATCAGTCTTTACAAACACTTCTCGATCCAGACCTGAAAACCTGCTGACATTCAGTTCTGAGCACCTCTCGAGCAGACTATCGTGCTGAACTGTGTAGTTTTTGTGATCTGGAATAATTTTCACAAGGGTCGAAGTTGAGACCTGATGATCTGTGATGTATCTCTCTGTCTCTCTCTGTTTAGATCCCAGACGAGGAGTGTCGGGAGCAGCTCATTAAGAGTCACTACATGAGCAGAGTGGCGGAGCTGACGTCCCAGCTGCAGGTGGCAGACAGCAAAGCCGTGCATTTCAATGCGGAGGTTAGTCGCAACACCTTCTGTGTGCTCGGTACCAGAGTTTACATCCACAGGCATTTAGTGCTCTGAAAAAGCACTAGGTGGACTGCCGTGAAGATGTGGCCTGTCCTGTAAATCAGAAAACATTATCTTCACACCAGAAAACTTTTACTAATAGTATAACATCTGCTTTGTTAAGGAGAGCAGTCGGTAGATGAAACCGCTAACCAACCTGCCCAGTCTGGATCTAGCAAACCAAGTCTTTTTAAGGCTAGCCTTGGTCGTTTGTAAGGCAGCATCCTGACTTGGTGGCAGGTCACTGCTGGAAAACAGATTGCAAACTCAATGGGTGTTAGTAGTGTAGCAGATACAGGTTTCCTGTTGATACAGCTACAGTGCAGTGAGCATTTCCCAGTGCCTTCCCAGCCGATTGGCATTGACTTCAGCCTGATGATAGAAATGGAGACACAGTAACAAGCCTCATTCTTTGGGCATGTGATTTTGTGACTCTTTAGATCGTTTTTGCCATTTGTGGCCATTTTTTATGTAAATGGTAAATTATAAAAATATAAAAAATGATTTACAGTTCTTGTGCAGCTGAGATACAGTATATATGCTTTTATATTAAAGCAAGTTGTCAAAATCATTATATGTAGGCTGTCGTGTTTAAAACATGCATTATATACCAACACTGTCTCCTTTGTGTGTATTCTTGAGATCTTTTTCAATATCATCTCAATTGTTTAGAGGTTACTAATAAGTAAGATAGGGAGGGTGAAGAGATTGGAGTAAACATATCAAAGCAATCTGGATAAGAAGTGAGTAGGTTTTTCCACTTTTCAAATCCGGTTTGGCAACAGTTTCTCTTCCCATGTGGTTCAAGTTGAATATATAAATATATAACTGCTTTGAGAGATTTATGCTTGATATTTTTGAAAGGATGTGGTACTGGCACCAGTGCGTGGAATCTTTAGTTTGTGTTTCTTTTTTTTTTAATCTTTATTTATATAAACATGTCAAACAAATGTTGGTACATAGCTGTCCGTTTTTGCTGTTGCTGTTATTGGAATGCAGAAAAATATGAGAACGCACGCAGATTAAGGCAACAAACAGTGCTTAGAATCCCGTCTCGTTGTCATGTAAACGGTCTACTAGTGTGTCTGTGTTCATATGTATATCTATACACGGACAAAGATTGTTTAAACTACTATATGATATAGAGTTTAAACGTTCATAAAAATGTACCAAAATCCCTGGAGTTTATTAGCCTTTGTGTTGACAATAGGTTTGTATTTGATGGATGGGATGCAAAATGTGTGTTTCAGGAATGCACGAACAGAAAAGCTAGCACTACCTCTGATTTACAAACGAGAGGAGGCCATTCGGACCATCTAAGCTTGTCCGCTTCCTAGTACCTGATTGAGCTCAAAACTTTGTCAAGTTGGGTCTTAAAGGATCCAATTGATGCAGCTTCAGCATGACTAGGTAACCCATCCCATACCACTCTGTCCTAAGTCTGTCTCCACTTAATTTCCAACTGGGTCCTCGGGTTCTGATTTCTGTGCTGTACGTAAAGTATTGGTTAGGTTTAACTATGTCAACTCCTTTCAGATGTTACTTGCTGTATAGTACTTTACACCATATATAAGAAGCACCTTGGCTGCTGTAGGAAAGGTCTGCTGTATTGAGTTCATTTTGACCAGTTCGCTGTTTGCACTGAGTGTTCTTGTGTCTTTGGTTCACAGTGCCGGGCTCTTGCTAAACGATTAACCCTTGCTGAGAAATCGAGGGACATGCTGACAGAGGAGGTGAAGCTGGCCAATCAGAATGTCAGTCGCTTGCAGGTGAGCATGTATACAGGCTTACATGACTGTTTCAATTCACAATAGAATTTCTTAAGGACCCTTACAATGCAGCATCCATTTCAGTGTGCCATTTTTAGGTCCACTGGAATGTTGGACTTGGTTATTGATAACTGGCCAGTGTTTTATTTCATTGCTTGTGCCCATATATCAAATAAGGAGTATTTTAACACCATAATAGTAAAGACATCACATGTTATTAGTATAACAGGTTCCTGAGCTACAACAGTGCTTAAATGTATAATGTAGAAACTTGTATAAGCTTATGTTTGGTTTGGTTTGGTGCGAGATAGTGACAAGCTAGTTTAAAACTGGGGTTTCTTGTGTCCCTACATCTGAAAGTGTCTTTGGTAATCCTATGGACAAATATAAACTGCTCTAAACAATGAGGGTATGTTCAGAGCTGTGTATGTATGAAGTATGAAACATAATGTGATGTGATTTCATTCTTTTTCTTTTCATTAAAAAACACAAGTGTATGACTAAGGTCATCTCAACTGCCTCTCGTTTAATTGCGACAGCCACTTATTCAGGATTTTTTTCCTTCTCATGAGGTGTCTCTAAAGCGGCACCGATATATCCCTTTTTTCACTGTAAAAAGGGTCGCATCTCACATGTTTGTTATATATATATTCTAGCTCTACTCCATGTTTTAAAAATGGTTTGTAACTGAAGGAAATGCCTTGTGCAGTACACTTTTAGTCTGTGTTTTTTTTTTTTTTTTTTTTTTTTTTTTTTTTTTTAAAAAGACATACTTGGAGTAATGCCAGAAAATGCTGGGTTGTTGGGAGATTACTAGGTCAAAAATGTGCAAGCTTGCTTTCTTTATTTATTTTTTTATTTATTTCTTTCTTAGCAGACGCCCTTATCCAGGGCGACTTACAATTGTTACAAGATATCACATTATTTTTACATACAATTACCCATTTATACAGTTGGGTTTTTACTGGAGCAATCTAGGTAAAGTACCTTGCTCAAGGGTACAGCAGCAGTGTCCCCCACCTGGGATTGAACCCACGACCCTCCGGTCAAAAGTCCAGTGCCCTAACCACTACTCCACACTGCTGCCCACACACATTTGCTATTAGCATACCAGTGCAGCAGTAGATCTTCCCACATACTGCAGAACTAAGACCAGAGCCTTATACAGGGATGCACAGTGAGGGTCATTATAGTGTAGGTATGTGTTACATCCATCTCCTAAATTCTCAGCATGTTTTTGTCCTGTTAAACTGCTTTAATCTGAGTCTTTAGCTGATCTAGCCTGTGTTACATTAGTCTATAAGTGGCAGTTCATACTGAAGAGCAGCTTCTGAATTGCTTATTGAGGGGGAAATGGCCCTTGAGAGGCCAGAGCTGAATTGTACCCCTAGCTTAATAATATTAACCTGCTGCCTTTGCATAATCCAGGATGAATTGACTACAACCAAAAGGAGTTACGAGGACCAGCTGAGTATGATGAGTGATCACCTGTGCAGTATGAATGAAACGCTGACGAAACAAAGGGAAGAAATTGACACTCTGAAAATGAGCAGTAAGGTGAGCTTGATCACGAGTTGAAGTTTCTCTTAAAGATACACAGAGATTTGAAACGGGGCTCCTTACTTTTAGGAACAGTCATGATCTTATACTTGGATGTGCAATTAAAAAGAAAAAGATCTTGATAACAGAACACATACTAACTAGGAGGAGCAAAGCAAAATATTTCATCCCAAGCTTAATGCTAAAATGTTATATGAGCACAGATGTAGGTGTCATTTTTTTGGACGAGAACCTCAGAAACCAGATTTGAATGCACTCTGCCACATAGCCCCTTCTTTTTTCTTATTATTCCAGGGGCTGTGTGTGTTATTTTTTAATTTTATTTTTCATTCAACAATGCTGATGTCTTACCCATGATCATTACAAAGGTTTCTGCAAGTCTAGCCTTAGTTCATTTGACCAGGACCCCATGCTCATGCTTTAAATTCCCCCAGCTTACCCTCCTGTTTATCCTGCTTACCAGTTATGCACTCACCTATCGCAGTGAGAGCTAGACACACATTATGAGAACCTCTAGCTCTCATTGTGGCTGTCCAACACCACAGGGCCTGATTTAATAACATACAACAAATACTGTTGCTTGTCAAGCAGTCTTTTAAAGAAACAACCTGTCAGCTGTTTCACATTTCAGGGTTCTAAAAGTAAGAATAACACATGCATTCTTTACCTTTCTGTTATGTATAATTGTTATTATATTGGACAGATTTACTAAGGGTAGTAACACAAACATTCCAGATCGCTCTGTATTGATCGTGGCTCATTCTGTTGTTTTATGATAAATGTTTTTGAATGAAAAAATGTAAAATTTAATATATAGATAGATACATACACAGCCCCTGGAACATTATTAATACATTCCATTGACATAATAAAGAAAGGAACAGGGATGCAAATCTAGCTTCACTTAGTTGGCATGGTTGAACATCACAAAAATGGCACCTTTCCTGTCACTATCTGCACCGCACATAAAATCCAGCTGTGATTATTCCTATGATGACTGGCTTAGATATCGATAGATTAATGGATATATTCTTTTGAGTTCTGGGGGGTTACACAGTTTGGACCGAAAGCAATGACTACTTAAAATAAACAATCTGACCATTTAATCTTTCCCAGCTGTGTAAACATTTCTTTCGTTTTTACTGTTGCAGGGAAATTCCAAGAAGAATAAGGGTCGATAGGCAGCAAATGGCTGCTCCTTGAGTCTGGATTAGACAGGGGAGGATGTGACCAAACCTGAACACGGGGAAACTGAAAATGCCAAACAACGGCCCCTTTCCTCGCCTCTTACAGGACATTACCGATAGTGGCTGGAGCAGCAGAGGGTGTATCTGAGAGCCAAGATCAAAATAACCAACAAAAACTTGACAAAGCGCAGCAGAGTGTCTTAATGCAATTGCCAGCCGCTGGCTTTGTGAACTATTACCATGTGAAGTGTTTCTACAGAGACGTGTTTGCTTTGATTGAGAAAACAAAGGGAGAAGGAAGATGAGGTATTGCAAAGTCATTTTCTCGAAAAATAATTCTCAATCTGTCACCTGTCTGGAGAATTGGTTCATATTAGTGATCATTCCTGAGCCAAAGGGAGCTAATTGTGTTTGTACAAAAGACTAACAATGCTTGTCACTTGAATGAATTACAAAATATACTACAAAACAAAGATGCTGCAAACACTAAAATCGTCATAAAAACTTCGCTTTCAGTGTTTTCTGATTTCCTAAAATTCAAACAAATCCAACTCGACGATGTAAATAAATACGACGTTCACAAACTCAATGGACTTCTCCGAGAATTCTATGCCACAGTGAGAAAGTCAGATGGACAGTTCTATGCCAAAAAAAACTGTAATAACTATGCGCTATGGACTTCAAAAACCATTACTTTGTTGACTGCTTCAGGAAACAAATATGGACTGCTGACCTCGGCTCATAGTGGGAAAAGTGCCCTCGGGAAGGACTATGGTTGAAAACTATGGGCATTCTAGTCCTCTGTTGTTAACTATAGTACTTCCCTCGGGGGCCATAATTTCCCGCTATACTCCTCCTCTCCAGTCCATATATATAATTAGGGCTGTCAATTAATCACAGTTAACTTCTGCAGTTAACGCGTTCATTTTTTGGGTAGATTAATGTTTTTAATGCATGTTAATTGCACTCCTGTCTGTCCCTCTTAGCATACCGGAATTCATTTCCTGCGGCACCTTTTTAGTGCATGCCATGATTGAATGAGTGCAGTCATCATTTCAATATAAGATTAGTCACGTTACCGCATTATGAACAAAGCACTCAAACCGAAGGAATTGTAGCTTTTGTTTTATTTCAATAACCACATTTATTTTTAAATATTTGCAATTGTGGGGGATATAACCGTCAGTGAATGTTTTGTGTTATTGAGGCAAGTTCAAGTTATTAATAAGATAATTTAAAATTATTATTATTATTATTATTATTATTATTATTATTATTATTTAAAGGCAATGAAAAACATAAGTTTATGAGTAAAGGAAACTGATAATTGTAAATGCAGTAAGGTGAGTAATAAACTGACTTCATTGTGATTTAGCAGATGGTTCAAACAATTTAACAACAAATGCTGGATTGGAAATGCATATAAAACTATAAAGAGAATCCAGAAATGGGAAATCTGGGTTTTTATGCTGGGCTGTTTATCATGTAATAATAATAATAATAATAATAATAATAATAATAATAATAATAGCATCAGTAATAAAACAAACTTAAAGGGTAGATAAGGACTTTTTTTATTGTATTGTGTTACATGTTCCCATGTGTTGCTACAACTGTTTACGTAAGAGGTGTTTTTTTAATTTTTTTTTTTACATTTTGAAAAGGGGTCAAAATGAAGAAAAAAAATTTAAACAACACACACACCTTACGTAAACAGTTGTAGCAACACATGGGAACATGTAACACAATAAAATAAAAAGATCCTTATGTACCCTTTAAAAGAGATGGGTGTAGTAATTGTATCAATTTGAATATGTGATTAAAACCAAGATTAACAGATACATGAGCCACCATAGGAAACAGGCAAATTTGAGAAAGAAAACAAACTAAAAGCATCATGTTCACAAATAATTCATAAATGTTTAAAATCTTGTCTCCCATCATCAGGCTAATGCGTCTTGGTTAGTTGAGGCACAGGGGACAGGGAGTAGCTGTCACACAGCCACAGGCTCTGCTAATCCTTTTGATTCCAGGTCCAAGTGTACAGGCTGTGGCTCTAACCTTCTGAAACGTATCTATTACTTCTGAACTTTTCACAGGTCCACTTACATAATGTATGCAAGACAAGGACCTGTTCAATTCATCATGGAATATCAAAACATAGGAGTCAATATTGGATTAACAGGAACATTATTACATTAAAACATAATCATATTTGTATTGTGTGCTTTTTAAATTAGTCATTTTATTTGTTAATGTAAAAAAAAATAAGTGTACGTTTGTATATTTAGAATCTGTATGTGTTTCTGTTTTTGGGGGTGAAAAAAGAGAGGAGTAATCTCCAAAATGTTAGATTGGCTTATCCTGCGGAATTGAAAGCACAATTTCTTCAATTAGCTGCAGGGTTTTACTTTCTTGGCAGGCATAAATCTGCCCCAGTCGGTGTGAAAAACGATTTTCATCTACACTTTACTGTCTCATTAAAATGAATGCATACAACAGCTGTTCTAAATAAACCAGTACAAATCAGCTACTTCTGAGTTCTGTTTTAATTGAAAGCAACAATAACCGGAACTCTAGCCAGCAAGCTGAATTCTTAACTATACTTGTACCACACTTGCAATAAAAAACTAATTTTGGTCTGAGAATAATTTGATCTCTGTGTAGTTGGATTCAATATCCCAGTGATTTTTTTTTTTTTTTTTTTTGTGAGAACTTACACAAGTTATTATAAAATGCACACATGGAGATGATTACAAATAAGCTAAAACGTATTCACTCATAAAACAAGCAAACTGGCATTCAAGTGCTCCAGAGAAAGATTGGTAGTTGGATCAAAAGAGAAGCAGATTAGGGTATGAGTGGCCTCCTGTTCCTCTGAAGATTGGGCAGGAGCCACACTCCCACATGTCTATGGGGAGATGTGTCTTTTTTTTTAGGACATCCTGTGTACGTCATTTCTAAACTGAGATAAGTAACATGAGGAGGAGGAGGTAAAGCATGAAGGAGGCCACTGACAAACTACTGCCCAGTCTGTGGTTTTGATGTATGTCATCTTTTTATATGCCACACATAATGGTTTATCGAACTATGTTGGTGCACGTTTACAAGGTCTTTACACCAAAATGCAACATACATTGCTTTTTGTCAAAGTACAATAACAGTTTTAATGGAGAAACGGGAGGCTGTGTGGTCCAGTTGTTAAAGAAAACTGCTTCTAACCAGGAGGTCACCAGTTCAAATCCTAGCTCAGCCACTGACCCATTGTGTGACCCAGAGCAAATCACTTAACCTCCTTGTGCTCTGTCTTTTGCGTGAGATGTTGTTGTAGTTGACTGCAGCTGATGCATAATTCATACACCCTAGTCTCTGTAAGTCGTTTTGGATAAAGGCGTCTGCTAAATAAACTAATAATAATAATAATAATAATAATAATAATAATAATAATAATAATAATAATAATAATTGTTAATTTAAAGACTCAGAAGTGTGCCTTTGGAGTTTATTTGATCAACCTCAATTTTAACAGTATCAGGGAATCCATCTGGATTGCCTCAATTACTTTGAAGGGCTTGGAATTGGGAATTGGAAATGGAAATGGAATTGACAAGCAGGAATTGACCCCAACCCTGTTTGTATATTAATACACATTAAAATGTGAATATTCCAGCCCAATTAAAAAGGCTGATATCTGGGTTTAGGAATTGGCAGTCAGTGATGTGCTGATTCATACACCAGCTTTGATTTAGTCCAGCCTTCAGCACACATTACTAATGAGCCTCCATTCCTCTCAGTCATGAGACTCGGAGCACTAAGTAACAAGCTGCTTCATTTCACCAGCACCAAACAAGACGAGAACTGGGATTCTTGACAAATCTGTAAAACATGTAACTGAGTCATTACAGGTCTCTATTCACTAAACTTGAGGTTTTTTTGTTAGTTTGTTTTTTTAAACTGAGTTTTAATGAATAAAATACAGTTCTTTATGCATTTTTCCAAACGTGTCAAAGGAACCAATAACAAACTAAACAGTTTAGGTCAATAGTTTAGTTAGAATGTTCTTTCAGCACAATGGTTGTACAGCAGTTAGTGCAGTGTATTGATCTTTCGATAAATTCAGATTCTATAGCAACAGCACTTAAAGGGGCTAGAGTCCAGTCCAGGATGCTGTTGCACTAAATAACACTTATGTTCAAATGTTCATGCAAAGTTTCAAGCTTCATTAGCGTGACCAATCACAAGCCAGAAACTATGCGGACTAAGTAGGTCACCTTGAACTAGATTCTGAAAACCTCATACAGTTTGTATTTGACAAGCAATTCTTGTAACATATTTTAGGGCTACACATGGATATAAAAACTACTGTACCTTGCCTTCCCGATTTAATGTACAGAATGGAAGTGATTATAAACATAGCTGCATCTACTCTTTAACCCTAGAAGAAGTTAGAATAATATACTAATCCCTTTCAAGAGCGCGGGTGAAGTCTGTGGGTCTGAAGCATTCACATGGAGCTTTCTGTTTTGCCAGCACCTGTATAGTGTAACATCATTGGATTGTTTCACAGGGTCACACTGGTCAGGATATGAGCTGTACGGATGGCAATGTTATGTACAGCCTCACTATACTGTATTGAACTGGTGTGGGAAGCTCTGTGCAATGCAAGATTTCTTTGTTTAATGAGGCAATCAGATTTGCTTAGAACACCTCAAGATTTGTCATTTATATTCTTGAAAACCTCTGGGTGTGACAATTTCAATTTTCAAATTTCTGTCAGTAATCAGTGCTATAGAAACAATAGGCACTCGTGAAAATGTTAGACCACTTTGTGCTTTAATTAGGCATTGTAAACAACTTCTCATGCATTTTACCATATGTGGCTAGTGTTCTTTTTCTCTCATTTTTAATGAATTGCATGTGTGGCCTATTAAAGTCATCAATTACATTACTGTAGACTATCACTAATTTGCCAATTTTCCAACATTTTCAGTTCCAGTGGTTTGATTTCATATGTGCAACAAATCCAAACTACAGAAGCAATGGGGTGCTCTAATAAATGTGCACACTGCTCTACAGCATTTAAATTATTATGCTTTTGCAGTGCAATTTTTGGTATTTATAAACAACCTTTTAACCTATGTGAATTATTTTCTTTATTCTGTTGTAACGCACGCAAAAAAATGTTCCCCACTCGAGCCAAAGATTAGTGTCTGTAACTAATTTACTTGATTAAACTGTGGTGTAATTATAGCTCTGAGTATAATCTATTAAAGTTGTTTACCACATCTAGGCCTGCAGGTTTGATGTGTGTGAACACGTGGTGTGCGAGACACATTCCACTTACCATCGCACAGTCTCAGAAATTATTGTTTATTTCTTAGCAGATACCCTTATCCAGGGCAACTTACAATTGTTACAAGATATCACATTATTTTTACATACAATTACTAATTTATACAGTTGGGTTTTTACAGGAGCAATCTAGGTAAAGTACCTTGCTCAAGGGTACAGCAGCAGTGTCCCCCACCTGGGATTGAACCCACGACCCTCCGGTCAAGAGTCCAGAGTCCTAACCACTACTCCACTCCGCAATGCTGAAACATGCAGTGTTGGGAGCACATTTAGAATGCAGCATCACAGTGTGCACAGCACACTCATGCTTTCAAGAGCTTTATTGGCCACCTGGCCATTCTTTGAATGACAGGTTTATAATCGGTGAATTTTTGTTTTTTACTGTGTTTCCCACAAGTCGTGTGGAATTTCCCATATACGGAATTAATTATTTAGTGTGACCATGGTTAGTTTGGAATATATATATTATATTGTAGCGTTTCACAGTGCAGCCAGAAAACAGTAGTGACAGGCATGCTTGTTCTTAGTTCCAAACGCTTTATTCAGTCCCTTTCTCCCCAGCTCTTCTCCCTCTTGACGCGACAGTGCCCCACTTCGTGCCCGAACCACCCGCAGACGAAGCACCAACCCTGGTCCTCTAGGTCCTCAAAGAGGTCTGGGATGGGTCAAGGTTGCAGCGGATCCACTGGTCCATCTCTCCTCACTGCTCCTGCTTGACGCTGAGGTTTTGTTTTTTATCCCGCTTCTGACACCAGCGTAGCATTTCACAGTACAGCCAGAAAACAGGAGAGACAGACACACTTGTTTTTAGTTTCAAAAGCTTTATTCAGTCCCTTTCTCCCCACACACATGAGTCCGCAGCACTCAGTCAGCTTCTCAGGAACCATGGCAAACACAACAACAACAACAGGGCGTCGCAGCGCCTCTTATAATCCCAGCCCCGCCTACACATCCCATTGGTCCTCAGCCACACACCTCGGGCCAAAGGGAACACACTGAACACATGAACACACAGTGACTCACAGACATGGCCAATCACAGGGGAGACACAGAACATGCCCCCACGCACAGGCTAGCGTCACACAGCAACAGAGAGTTAAACAGTTAAACAACGGCGGGAAATATAGAGGGGGAAGGGAATACAATTACAAACAACGGGAACGATGTAAACACACATCCACAACAGAAGTACAGTACAACACAAATACACAGATCTGGCACTGTGACACTGTCTCTACACTGATAGTTTGGAATTTGTTACCAAGCTGAGTCATTGGAATCCTTTAGGAACTAGCTGACGATGTTCTGAGATCAATCACAATCCCGTAAGAACTGGCAGACAATGTTCTGGGATCAATCAGAATCCTGTAAGAACCAGCAAATGATGTTCTGGGATCAATCAGAATCCTGAAAGAACCAGCAAATTATGTTCTGGGATCAATCAGAATCCTGTAAGAAACAGCAAATGATGTTCTGGGATCAATCAGAATCCTGTAGGAACCGGCAGACGATGTTCTGGGATCAATCACAATCCTGTAAGAACCGGCAGACAATGTTCTGGGATCAATCAGAATCCTGTAAGAACCGGCAGATGATGTTCTGGGATCAATCACAATCCTGTAAGAACTGCCAGCCAATGTTCTGGGATCAATCACAATCCTGTAAGAACCGGCAAATGATGTTCTGGGATCAATCAGAATCCTGTAAGAACCAGCAAATGATGTTCTGGGATCAATCAGAATCCTGTAAGAAACAGCAAATGATGTTCTGGGATCAATCACAATCCTGTAAGAACTGCCAGCCAAGTTCTGGGATCAATCAGAATCATATAAGAACCGGCAAATGATGTTCTGGGATCAATATATTGTAAGGGCGGGTCCCAAGGCGGGCTGGTGAGATGGGCGGGGCCGGGCACCGGCTCCCTCCAACTCTCCTATAAAAGGAGCTGAGAGAAGGCTCACTGGGTCAGACTGAGAAAAAGCCAGCCTGTAGAAGCGGGAGCTGTGGCTGACATCAGCTTTGTTAAAGCGATTAAGGCTAAAACAAATAAAAAGTTTAGCATTGAAACCCTGTCTTGCGTCCTTCTCGACACAGGCACAATATACTATAAATATGTAATGCTGTATAGTAACGGTGTACCTGATATGTATTTTTATAAATAAATAAATAAAAATGATCAAAGTAAAAACGTCATCCTAACTTATAGAATATTTTACTCTATTTAGTAATAACAATAGCTAGACCAGTTATTTGGTGCCAGAGGACAACACTTTTTTTTTTCTTTTTTAGTTTTGTTAAAAGTATAATAGAATTGTACGCTACTACTAATCTAAACGTGACCATTCTGTGCATTATCCTTTCCTGAGCCGTACGATGCGTCCCTGTCGCCTAATTGTAAGCTCTTTAAAATACTATTTATAACCGCACAGAGCTGTAAGTAATCTTGCAGGAATATTATATATATCACCGACTTGGTTTTGTCTTTACACATCAGTAGCGCATGCACATATATTATATATATATATATATATATATATATATATATATATATATATATATATATATATATTCTTGTTCAAACTTTTAAACGGTATCAAATGTGTACGACAAATTGATGCTTCTGCTTGATGGAGAATCATGCGCCATCATCAACCTTAGCCTTATGGTACTATAGGGCAATGCAGGAGCGATGCCAGTCAGTCCGAGCAGCGCTTCAGTCTCATTTTCTACAGACTCTGAAAAGGGTCTGTCTGTCTGTTGCTCCCTTCTTCGTGGTGGTGGTGTGCTCCAGATACAACTGACTAAAAATATTTTTCTTCTTGTGAAATTAATGTTTTTTTTTTTTTTAACTATACCGTCTGGAATTAAGACAACGCTTCCCAGAAGCAAATACTTTATAAGTTCCAGTAACTTCCTTTTTATAATTACATTTTTTTTTTTTACCACGAACTGGTCTGCATTCTCACTGGACAAAAATGACATATTTTTTTCCCGAACATCTGTATGAAATAAAAAAAAGCCAGAGCGAAATGCACTCGTTTGGCAGCGCTGAATTATTTTGAGTGAGGATTTGGATTTATGAAATCTTTCTGAGCAACATATATCAGGGCATTGAAGTACCGGTAAGTTTATTTACATTTATACGTGAAGAATTTTTTTTTTTTAGGGGTGAATAAATAACAGTACATGTGCTTTCAGCTTAACTGTCTTTGTCTTTAAATACTTAGATTGCAAGAACAAAAAGGCTGCGTGGAAGACACATTGAAACCATATTATTTTCAACAACAAACTAAACATTTATTTTATTAGCATTACGGTCCGTTTTGATTATCGAAAATTCAGTGGCTTCCTGGCGCTCGTCTAAGCAAAATAAGTTAATACCATTACGTTTTTAGTTTCCAGTTGAAACTGTAACATATCATTATTTTAGTTTTCTAAATTATAGTGTCTGGTTAGGAATGTTTTTTTATTAGTAGTATCGGCGACATACAAGAACTACACTAACGCGTTTTCCGTGTCAGGGACAGACTAAAAACAAATCACTTTGTTTTCAGCCAAAAATGTTGTTTTATTTTGTAAAATAAATGACATTGCCCAACCCTTCTTCGTGAATTTTTGGGTGGTAATTTGAGAAGGCCTAAAAAAAAAAATATCACCCACTGGTTTTGGTTGGGTCTGGGATTGTGAGGGTCTGGAACCAACTCCCCAGTATAATGTTGTTCAAGCTGACACCCTGGGATCCTTCAAGAAGCTGCTTGCTGAGATGCTGGGATCAATAAGCTACTAACAACCAAACGTTCTTATGTATTTTTAAATAAATAAAAAGTGCTCGGCAAATTGCTAAGCTGTACAGACATTAAACAAGCTCATCTGGGAAGGGGAGGAAGTGAGATGTGGGTATACACTCATGCCATTGCAAAACTGCAGCCTGCAAGGGATGACCTTCCAGTTAGGATAACATTTCTGGGAGCGGTTAGTTACAGCTGGTGCTGCTGTTTTCATCTGCCATTTTGTGGAGTAACAACTTGCCAAGCGGTAGAATTTGACTGGGACGGGTTGCAACTAACGGGATTCGAGTGTCAACAAACACGACGCAATTATACTTTGTATTTTTAAATGTTCGGGGGTTTGACAAGTTTTACAACTTCACTTTGCATCGGATTACTAAAAATAGAATGTTAATGTTGTGTTTTTTCATTCCCTCCCAGTGTACACATGTGGTACCGTCCTGTAAACACAACTAGTCTTTTCTCCTACGGTGTTTCCCAGAATGTAGAAGATACTTGCAATTCTAAATATATTAAAAGTATTTATCTATTGTAATAAGTCTATTGAAAAATTCAGTTTTTCGTTGTGATTATATTTTTGCTTTCATGGAGTAAAGTACTTATAGAAAAAAGTTAACTTTAGGACTATGGAAATAATATTAAAGCAATAGGGTGAATGTAAATCAATAATTGTATTACATACTGTAGATTGGTGTTTACGGTAGGACATACCGATACAGACACAAAGAAAAGAGCGCTGGATAACTTGAACTAGTGAAAGTCCCTACCATGTTTCATCACAATTGTATTAAGCTTCTCTTGCTCTTACTGTGTGTACAGTATAGCAGCCAGCATGGCATAGTGTACACACAGTGCCTCCAATTCCCCCATATTCTGATGCACTCAATAATGAGTGCTACTAATGTCCTTAGCAACTTTCATCGCATTTAAATCTGCAGCTCTCTGTACACAACAGGCATGACATTCAGACAGCTGGTTGTACAGATAGATGGACAGTCAGCATTCATGCACTTGACCATTTAATCTGTGCAAGACACCAATTTTGAACCCTTGCTGGAGTCAGTAATTTTATTGATGTGGACGCAGGTAGGCCATGGTTGTGTGCCAGTCAGTGCAATAGGAAAGCTTTCTTGAGTTTGTCAGACTGCATCAAGTGTTTCTGTATCCTGCAGAAATGTGAAGAATCGTGGCTCCTTGTGTATGCTGGATGTTGGGCTATATTTCAAGCCCTGTGATTTACTTTCTCACTGAAGTGGCAAAACTTTCCGACTTGGATAGGAGAAGATGAAACAGAGTGTTTTATCAGGGTCCAGGGCTGGTGCTTTGACCTTAGACAGCTTCCATAGATATCAGCCTGTCCTGGAAAAGCTTTGATAAAAAGCTGTGTGAAAGATAGTGTGCCAACGTAGCATCCCATAAAACACCTGCTGGGCAGAAAAAAAACATGAATTCTCAAAAAGCTGCAATCAGTGTGGTTCACTGAAGCGTTTGTGGTTATAAGTCATGGTTAGAAGTCCTGAGAAACAGTGTGCTGCTGTCTTCCATGATGGCTTTCATCTTCAAATCATGCTACAGTGTTGGTACAACTATTTATTGGTCTGTGTGTTGTAATTTCACAAGTATAACACACGTTTTTCCACATTATTTATGAGAATTTCTGTATGCAATATACAGGTTGTGCGTTGTATACAAGTTGTGTCTAGTTTGCAGTATTTTATAATTATAGCATCAAGTTTTTGCACAGGTACAGTAGTATGCTGTTCAAAATGTGTGCTTTATGTGAGAGGAGAGTGTTATACAGAGCATGTAAACCAAGGCTTCTCAGTCATCAATCACTCTCGTGAAGCTGTAAGAAACTACGCTGGTCTAATCAGTGTTACTTTGGCAGAGGGACGTCACTGTATATTTGTAATTCTGGTTCAAGTAAAATAACATTAAATGCATGAAATATTGAAAATGTCCACCAAATATATTTTTCATTGAAAATGCTTTAGTTTTTTTCCCATTGCTTTATATGAGGGGAAAATGGCATCCTCATATGAGGTCATCATGCATTTGTGTCCTCTATATGTCCTCATGTAAAGACTAGAAGAGAGTTTTTTTTTTGTTCATAACCGCCCTCATATGAGGTTGCCATGCATGAAAGGGTTAACATGCAAGATCATTTCAACCAATCTAATAAGATACACTGCATTTCCACTTAGGAAAAAAAAAAGTATTATGACAGTTAAAAAAAACAAAACAAAACAATAAATACACTGTGTTTGAACCACAGTCTCGAACAGAGTTCAGGGCTTTAGCCTGCCAGTGCCTGGCAGCCCACTCTGTAACAATAGACAGTTACTGGTCACAGTGCTTCCAGTTCTGAGTCCAGGCACAACAGGCTCTGGGGTTGTATTAGGTTCTACCTGAGACCCCACCCACATTTAACCTCAGAGGCCCTCAGTAATTGGTTAAGTAGCCCCTTTGATTATTTATAGAATACCTAAACATACTAATTGCTAACCGTGCAGATATGGACAATTTAGATTAGTCTACTGCTGTATATAGTAAGTCTGAAATCTGATTGAGGAGGCTGTGTGGTCCAGTGGTTAAAGAAAAGGGCTTGTAACCAGGAGGTCCCCAGTTCAAATCCCACCTCAGCCACTGACTCATTGTGTGACCCTGAGCAAGTCACTTAACCTCCTTGTGCTCTGTCTTTCGGGTGAGACGTAATTGTAAGTGACTCTGCAGCTGATGCATAGTTCACACACCCTTGTCTCGGTAAGTCGCCTTGGATAAAGGAGCCTGCTAAATAAACAAATAATAAAAATTATTATTATTATTCAGTACAAAAATGTAAATAGAAATTATCTCTACTGCTCAGTCTCTGTTTTTTTTATTTTCCTGATCAAAGAATGTAAAAACATCCATTGCCAGACGATTCGATCCATTTCAATAAACGTTCATGACATCAGTGTAAAACTGCAAGCGGCTTATCACACTTATCTGGGCTTTACAATGCTAACCTATGCTTTACCTTGCTATCACTAATGCTTTATTACACTTTGCTTTTACCATAGTACACTTTTATAAGGGGAAGGATAGTGTATGATAAAGCAATAGAACTTGGCCGGAAAATCCAGTAGACAATAGGCAAAGGATGTGTTTGGCACCTTGTGTCACAGGAGGCTTTGTCGTGGCATATCTACAGGTTTTATCTGTGACAGTGTTTTGTTAACTCAATAGCTTGACTTGTCCTTGAGATGTCATTACCCACTGTTATACACAATAAAGCCAAACTAATTGCAATCACTGGCTTCATATTAAATTACAACATGCTAAATGATTTAACAAACAATAAAATGATGAAGCATGGACAGTACGCATACAAAATTATAAATTATTTACTCATTAGAACCTATTTAGGCCCTTTCACACTGGCATGATCTACCCGGGTCGGAACCTACCTCGGCCAGGACCCGGTGTCATGCGGGTTGGGTACGCGATTTCACACTGCTTTTGATAAAGTAGGGTTCATCTGGGTGACAGACGCAAGTAAACAATACGTGTATCAATGCCCTGGAGGCAGCTTGTTACAGACGCTTCCATCCAAGCTTCTCTGGATTGAACCGTCCGCCCAAATGTTTCTTCATCCGGCACATGGTGTGTCTCAATCAACAAAGATATGGCTAAACAGAATAAACAGAAATGTTTCTTATGGAAGTGAAACCTCCACACAGGCATAGCTGTTTGCTATTTCGTCAGCTTAAGAACAGCCGTCATGCATTTTGTCTCGAGTCAAAGCATGTCAACCCACATCCTGAGGGTAGCCAGAACCAGGGTCCGGACCCAGGTAGAAGTGCCAGTGTGATAGGGGCTTTAGTAGCAACTACACTTCTAAATCTCTCAAAACATACCATTCCTTACCGGTAGTTGCAAGGATGGAACTAAGACATCTCTTTGCATAGCAGTGCGATCCATTCCTGGTTTTACTGTGAGTTTATTAAGACACATTTCAGCTTGTTACCTATACCTTGTAGCTAATCAAGCTTGTGGAAAAACTTGCAATACATGAAACCGCTATGCAACAGGAGTCTTATTTCTATCCCTGGTGGTAACAAAAGTACAACAGGAAGATGGAAACTGCAAATGTTAAAACAAGTGAGTTAAAAAAAAAAATTGGTTACAGTAATTCTCCTAAAACTTCTAGCATTGATGAATCTTTTGCAGCAACACAGCTTATCTTTTTACTTGAATGATAAGAGGATGCCCTGAGACACTTGAAAATAAACAGAAAAACAGTATTCATACCACCATTAATGTCAAGTGAAGTTTGTAGTCCAGATTCACATCACTGAATTAAGGTAATCTGGTTGTAGAAATAATTTTGTAACGTGCTCAAGAACTACAGTTTACTCAGAGTTGACTTCATACTGCATTTCCTGCCTTATTCCTGCCAAATGTTTGTGATTAAATAATACAATTTGCTAAACATGTGTGCTAATAGTCAAAATCGTCTCGTTATAGGGCAGTAACCCATGAGTCAACCATTGCATTAAATGTATATGTTTCATTGTATTTATTTGAATGAAGGTATGTACTGAAGATTTCAATTTAAAGGGTCCTGGCAAGTTGACAGCAGGCAGGTACCATATGAAAAAGCGATGTATTGCAGCTCTTCTATAGCAGCTGCAGGTCAGATACCACACTGCGCTGCTGCCTCAGGTCAGCTGCAGGTTAGATACCACACTGCGCTGCTGCCTCAGGTCAGCTGCAGGTTAGATACCACACTGCACTGCTGCCTCAGATCAGCTGCAGGTTAGATACCACACTGCACTGCTGCTTCAGGTCAGCTGCAGGTTAGATACCACACTGCACTGCTGCCTCAGGTCAGCTGCAGGTTAGATACCACACTGCACTGCTGCCTCAGGTCAGCTGCAGGTTAGATACCACACTGCACTGCTGCCTCAGGTCAGCTGCAGGTTAGATACCACACTGCGCTGCTGCTTCAGGTCAGCTGCAGGTTAGATACCACACTGCACTGCTGCCTCAGATCAGCTGCAGGTTAGATACCACACTGCACTGCTGCCTCAGGTCAGCTGCAGGTTAGATACCACACTGCGCTGCTGCTTCAGGTCAGCTGCAGGTTAGATACCACACTTGCGCTGCTGCCTCAGGTCAGCTGCAGGTTAGATACCCACTTGCGATGCTGCCTCAGGTCAGCTGCAGGTTAGATACCCACTTGCGCAGCTGCCTTAGGTCAGCTGCAGGTTAGATACCCACTTGCGATGCTGCCTCAGGTCAGCTGCAGGTTAGATACCCACTTGCGCTGTTGCCTCAGGTCAGCTGCAGGTTAGATACCACACTTGCGCTGTTGCCTCAGGTATGCTTTTTTAAAGCAGGTGACATCCACTATACCGAAATTCAATATGGTAAGGTTGATGTCATGAATGGAGTTTCTCTGTGATGTGTGACATACAGCAGGCAAAACATGCGCTCTGATTGGCTGAAAGATCTTCAGCAGTCTATAATAGGAAATATAGCATTGTGTCACATGATTGCGTGCACAGTACGTAAGCTTTAAAGCATTTAGCCATCAGTGGTTAGAAGCAAAAATGACAACAGCTCGAAAGGCTGGTATGCTGCAACATGAAAGAGTTTTCGATAATTAGATACAGACCTGTTTTTTCCTGTCTGTAAGTATTTATTTTATATAACTGAAGCCTTCAATTAAAATATTGAATTGCTGTCTCAGCCTTGCTTATTCTTCTGCTTGATACATTTGCTGTGTGGATTATTCACAAGCTACCACAGAGCTCTGTCTGTGCACATACTTTGGCACACACTTGAAAATATATGCCATCTTTTGGAGCTAGTTTAGATTTATTTCATGATGTTTTTATTTCTCTGTAAGAGCCTAAGGAATGTAAGCCATTAACAGTCATTGTTCTTTTAAATGTTATCGCATGTGATTGTATTGCTTTGAAAAGTTGACAGATAGCACTGGTTACAGTCAGAGAGTTAGCATTCCCCCCATAACTCTACAAACTCAGTCCTGACTGTACACTGGGGCTAAGACGAGACTCCTTCCACTAAAAGTAATACTTCATAGCATCTAAATTTTCCAAATATTAAATTTCTTACCTGTTTGATATCCTGTGATGTGTGTTCTGGATAATTCTCTGTTGTTGCTTCCACTTAGATCATTATTTGCCATGCTTACTAACTATTCCAGCAAAAAATGCTGCTTGCGAGGGAGTAAGGCTGCTTGCGAGGGAGTAAGGCTGCTTGCGAGGGAGTAAGGCTGCTTGCGAGGGAGTAAGGCTGCTTGAGAGGGAGTAAGGCTGCTTGAGAGAGAGTAAGGCTGCTTGTGAGGGAGTAAGGCTGATTGCGAGGGAGTAAGGCTGATTGTGAGGGAGTAAGGCTGATTGTGAGGGAGTAAAGGGCTATCACACTATAGTGTTTATTTGCTACGTTTTCTAGGTTAAAAAAATCAAACCTATGGAATTGAATATTACCTTTCACACTTTAGCATAATTGCTGCGAAAAATAAAAAAAATTGAAACAGGTTCGATTTTTGGATGAAAAACGATGCAATCACCACCCTGTCCTTCTAAATTTGCATATAATCTGAAGGCAATAGGGATCGGGTGCAAGCTGCCGTATGGTTATTGATCTGAAGAAGAGAAAGAAAGAGCTACACAATGTATGTGCATAGCATATCCTACAAATGCTGTTTTATTTATGTACATAGTCATGAAATTCAAGAGGTTATCATATATGTGTGTATATGTATATATATATATATATATATATATATATATATATGTATGTATATGTATTTGGGGGTGTGTGGCGCAAATGGGCTCCCTGAGCCCGAGGTGCCAGTAAAAAAAGGAGCGTGTGAGAGCGACTGGGAGACTGCGAGTGTCAGATCGACTGCTATATTGGTAACAAATAAACTCAAACAATGTTATTGGCATCAAAAATTCTAATTCTAATTTAAACAAAATTAGAAGTACAGAAAGGACTACCAAACACAATCATTTCGATGCATTCTGATGTTTGTTTTTTTTCTCACAGATACCTTTTACTGGTGACTCCTTCACAACCATAGCATAGAACTATAGGATGGGCATCTCATGGAATGCACTTTGTAGAAGCTACACCCAGACATTTAACGAAAACCTGTAGTCAAAACAGTGTGTTATTTTAACATACCAATAGTGCTTACTTACCGATTTCCTCATATTTTCACATCATTTCTGTTTGTATTCTTTATCGAGATATTTCTGCACTGTATTCTGCACTGCTATAATCAGACGTTCCCCCGTCTTGCCTGTGATATTTAATGTGCAAGTCTGAATACAAAAATAGCAGCGAAACGCTGGCTGTAAAAAAACGCAGTGAATAAGCACGATAGTATGAATAGCCCTTAATGCTGATTATGCTGATTGTGAGGGAGTAAGGCTGATTGTGAGGGAATAAGGCTGATTGTGAGGGACTATATTGCAGTTGCACAGGATTCTGTAGACAATTATTTTCCAATTCGCTTCAGTGTATGCTTCCCCACCTCACTCCGAATAGTTAGTAAGCATGCTACTATGCAGCGGTAAGAGGTTATAATGACACCCTTGAAGCTGCCTATTTAGGCCCAAGTCCAGATTCAGTCTGGTTTACTGCATATATAACTATTGTATTTTAAGAACAAACTTCAATTCATCTGCCCAGACCTGAAGTACACGATTTTAACCTCTGTTACAGCTAATCCTGCCTAGGTTCAGAATTTCAAAAAGCAAACGCCCCAGTATACAGCGAATGGGATCTGAGGTTGTTACTTCAGCTGAGACTGCTGGAGACTGTGGACCATAGGGTGATTCAATGAATGTGCACTCGCATGCATAACCAAATCGCTGTTGACAGCACTAGTTTATTGCTATTGAGCGATCTGTGCAGTGTGCCCTGTAGTACAGTGCCTCAGTATTGTTTCCCTAATGAAAGATGCATTTGTAATGTTACAGTTTGCATTCAATACTGTACGATGGATGAGCAACTGTTGTGCAATTAAATGTTGTCAAAATAAAGAAAATCTATTTGAAAGCACTGTACTGTACAGTACCTGGTGCCTAGTTGCTTGTAGCATTTGATCAACTTCACATTATGAAATGCAGTATATCAATTCAACTGAACACGACTGGCAAAACAAAGAACAGAAAATAATTTCCAGTGTGTGGTTTGGTTACTGGGAGCTCAGCTGCTATGATTATGAAACGCATTGGGAACTGTAAACATGCCCTCATTTTCCTTGCGTTATCTGGATTGTGTATTACTAGTTCTATACTCGGTGCAATGGATAGTTTGTATATATGGATTTAGTGGTGCCCTGTTTGTGCAAAAGATAATCAGACAGAGCTTGTAGTTTTCTCACTCATCAGTAGATGCATGCTTTTTGATTTGTTGCATTGGCTTTGGTGTTCCTGCAGGTTAGTAAGGCACACTAAATTGAATTCCTGGTTTCTAGGTCATCATTGCTTTACTGGTACAGTGTAGTTTTAAGGAGAAGGAAGAAGCCTCGTTGCTAGGTTAGTGTATGTACTCAGGAAGCACTGCCATGGTAGCCCTGCCAGGGGGAGCCATACACCATGGAATGGGATAACTGGTTTTGTTTCAGGTGAACAAATTAATCTATGGTATTTTACCCCTACATTAAAGAAACAGGGCAAAATTTATATTAGGAAAGGGTTTACATAATTTAGACCATTTTGTAACCTTTTAGAAATTTTTTCTATTTACAAGATATTCTAAATGTTTGTTCAATACTGTAAAAACTCTGAATAGAGTAGTAAACACTTTATATATATATATATATATATATATATATATATATATATATATATATATATATATATATATATATATATGTGCGCATATATATATATATATATATATATATATATATATATATATATATATATATATATATATATATATAAAATCTTAATTAATTAAGGGCAGCAGTGTGGAGTAGTGGTTAGGGCTCTTGACCAGAGGGTCGTGGGTTCAATCCCAGGTGGGGGACACTGCTGCTGTACCCTTGAGCAAGGTACTTTACCTAGATTGCTCCAGTAAAAACCCAACTGTATAAATGGGTAATTAATAATGTAATTGTATGTAAAAATAATGTGATATCTTGTAACAATTGTAAGTCACCCTGGATAAGGGCATCTGTTAAGAAATAAATAATAATTAAATAACACCATTTTTTTTCTTCACAGAAGCAGTCGCAGCAGGATAAATACAGAACTCAACTTGATGCAGGACTAGACAATGTGTTCTCCCAGCCACCCAAACTGGGTTACTTTTGATGATGACACTGCTGCCTTCCAGTCACCGCAAAAGCCTTTACATTCTCCCAGTACCAGCATTGGGATCCCCAGGCCCAACGGCTTAAAACTGAATCTGCCTCCTCGATATGAACCTTCCAAAAGATCCCCGTCTACAAGCAGCAGCCCTCTTGCATCTCCTCTGAGGGACTTCAACGGGCGCCCCTGTGTGCCCAGCAATACCCCGCTGTGCACTCCAGTGAGAGAGGCTCCAGGGAACCCTTGCACTCCCTTCTCCAGCGTTTACAGCCAGCATGGCTTTTTTAGGTCCCTCTCATCCCCCAGCAGTAACCCGCTTCTTTCACCTGCTGTAGAGCTGGCTGCCAATCCGTGCCACCGGCCAGATCTCCACACAGCAGATCCAGGGACCCTGTCTGCAGCTCAGAGTTTGTTTATCGCAGAGGAGCGGTTCCACCCATTCCTGGATGACAGCGGCCACTCCAACCCATTCTGGCCAAACAGGAATCAGTCAGGCAGCTCCTCGTCGGACTCTGAACCCAACTCCGCAGAAACCAGCGATGCCCATCCTCATTTTTTCTTTAGAAAGGAGGGGTATGATTCCCCTGGAAGTCATATTCACCAGTCCTTTGATTATATTTGTCAAAAGCTGGAAAGTTTCCAAGCCAGCGATGCAGAGGAGAGGGATGGGTCAGCACCGGAGAAGCCCGTTCAAGGGCAGAGCGGCATACCCACCTTCATACCGCGTGGCCTATTCCGAAGTCAGAACCGAGACGGCTGGCCCCTCATGCTGAGAATCCCTGAAAAGAAGAACCGCATGTCGTCTCGCCAGTGGGGGCCCATTTACCTTAAACTCTTACCTGGTGGCGTTTTACAGATGTATTACGAGAAAGGCTTGGAGAAACCCTTCAAGGAATTTCAGCTGCATCCGTACTGCAGGCTCTCTGAACCCAAGCTGGAGAACTGCAACGAGCCGGGGAAAATCCACACGGTGAAGATCCAGCACGTTTCCTACACGGAGAAGAGGAAGTGCCACCCCAAGGGCCACGAGGCAGAAACGGAGCAGATGCTCAAGCTGGGAACCACAGACTACAGCGACTTCACAGATTTACTCTCGTCCATCGAGGAGGAGCTCATGAGACTCCCGCTTCTCTCGCACCAGAAGAAGCACTACGAGGAGCAGGCACTGGGGCTGGAGATTGTGGACAACTTCTGGGGAAGACTTGGCAAAGACGGAAAGGTGGTTGAAAATGCAGTGGTAACCCATGTATACTGCCTGTCCTTTGTCAATGGCGGAGCAGAGTGCTTTTTAACTTTAAATGACCTCCAGCTGCACAGAGGGAACCCGAGCTATGCTGAGGAGACGGGCGAAGGCTGGATCGAGATCTCCGAATACTATTTTCACAAATGTGTCAAAGAAAACGAGTTTCAGAAGTCGAGACTCATCAAATTCAGCCCTCCCGACGCCTGCCGGGTGGAGCTGATGCGCTTCAAGACACTTTCAGTCGATGCCGAGCTGCCGTTCTCCGTCAAGGCGGTGCTTACTGTGCAGGGAGCTTATGTGGAATTACAGGCTTTCTTAAACATGTCCCCTGCCTTCACACACTCACTGCGTCAGGACTCCGCGCAGGTCTGCCAGAATGTTCTCGTTCAGGTCCCGCTTCCCGGCGACTGGATCAAAGTCTCTCGCACTGTGAGCCTCCTCAGGCAGAAGTCGCTGAAGGCTAAAATGAACAGAAACGCCTGCCTTGGATCTGTCACCACAGCCGATTCGGAGCCTGTGATGCAGGTCACTGTTGGATCGGTGAAGTACGAGAATGCATACGGAGCAATAGTATGGAGAATCGACCGACTTCCTGCCAAGAACACAGGTAAGCTTTCTGCTGTATATACTACTGCATTTGCAACATATAGCAAATGCATAGTGAAAGTAAGCACAGACACACATGCCTGGCATGTACTGCATTGATTAAAGTCATTTTCTAGACGCTTCCCATCAGTGTAGAATTGGCTACTTAGCTTCCTGACAATGAGGTTACTAAAAGGATTACTTGCTACAGCATATTGTTTTTTTTAACCCTGAAACTTGTCACCCCCCCCCCCCATTGCTCCTCTGACTCTTGTTTTCCACTGCAGCTTCAGATCATCCACTCTGCTTCTCTTGCAAACTCGAACTGGGGTCAGACCAAGAGATTCCGTCTGACTGGCTGCCTTTCGTGACGATGGAGTTTGACGTCGCTGACACGGCCGCTTCCGGGACCCAAGTGAAATCCCTGGGCACTGAGAGCGATATCCAGCCTCAGAAACACATCGTCACCAAGGCACACTATCACTGTCAGGTAAGGCAGAAAGAAAGAGAGCAACCAGTATATCAGAGACAAAAACGAGGCTGTGTGGTCCAGTGGTTAAAGAAAAGGGCTTGTAACCAGGAGGTCCCCGGTTCAAATCCTACCTCAGCCACTGACTCATTGTGTGACCCTGAGCAAGTCGCTTAACCTCCTTGTGCTCTGTCTTTCGGGCGAGACGTAGTTGTAAGTGACTCTGCAGCTGATGCATCATTCACACACCCTAGTCTCTGTAAGTCGCCTTGGATAAAGGCGTCTGCTAAATAAACAAATAATAGAAACAGACAAGGGCTATCTGGATTCATAAATGCTAAGAAACTGGTACAAAAACAAAACATGACACCCAATGTAGATTTTTGCACCCTGAATAAATTAGTATGTGTCTGTATGTAAAGTACGGTAGCTATATTATTGTTACATTGGTGTTTTAGGGTTTGTGCGGGCAAGGGGGATTTCCAATGGACAGTCAGACACAACTTCAAAGAAAGGAAAGAAAAAGTTTATTAAATTACAATATAGGCAATTTTAAATCTTATTCACTAGAGTATATTTAACACCTCTGATATTTTTAAGATTACTTAATGTGGAATGAAGGTTCCTGTGTATCTCCTTGTAGGTGGAAATTGAGAGAAAGTGGATAAGAAGTGATGATGAAGACCCAAGAAAGCACAGTGACTGTATGACACAATGATTTGTGGGAAGTGGGAAGGAAAGCACAGACCTCTGTAGTATACAAGAAGCAACCTTCAGTGTTTCAGCCTTTGAGGATTTCTGTTTGGGGCACAGATTTACAAAGCTTTTACTGCAATGCTTAATTAGTCCCAATGTACTTCCAGGCAGTGGATTGCTTTAAAATATGCACCCTAGAGATTTAGTGTAATGATCATTATAGGTCTAGACACATTATTACCTGCCTGTTTTTGCCTGTGTTGATTAATTCGTCTCTTTGCTTGTTTAGTTGAGGATGTGCTCCTATATCAGTTAAAGTAGCTGTAGCTTCCTGGTATCAAATAACTTCCTTTGATTTCTTTCCAATTCTGTCCAATGGACTTGGTGCATTCAGACAATGTTACTACAGCACAGGAAGTGACTAGGTACCAGGAAGCAAAGCTATGCTGCTTTTATTTATCTGAAGTGTAGTAAACATCTGGACTGCACATGCCAAATTAATTTCATTGTAATGAAAAGGGGACCAGTGATAAAGTTGCTTGAGCTAGTATTAACAAAATAGTTTTTAAAGCCTTGGCTATATATCACTCCCTAAAGCACCAGTGACACACAGTCCTATTCTATTCAAAACTATGAATCTGCTTTTTCTTTTCTGTAATGAACTGTTTTGCTTGTTTTTTTTATTTTTTTAATTTACTTAATGTAAGTCACTAAGATTTGTAAATCAGTCCCTCCATATGCTAAATCAATTCTGTGCTACCTTACATATACTGTATAGTCTTCCATAGTTCCCTAAAGGTAGTTTTAGCTGTAAGGACACAAGCTCCCCTCTCGATACCTTCTTGTAATGTAACTCTGTGCTTTGTAATAAGGAAGGTCTCGCTTGAGTACTTGCTGCAGTAGAAGTAGTTTTATTTTCCCATATGTCAGAAAAATATCTGACTCAGATTTACCCCACTACAGTATGTGCAATGACAAAAAGAATATACTGTATAGCCATAATATGTGCAATACGTGCAGTTGTAGTTGTTCACCTCTGCAATTCCTCTGAATTTCCACTATGAGGCACTCTATACACGATTGAAATTAGCAAAATGGAGAGAGGTTTTCGTAATAGACGTCATCATTATATGCTACTGCCCGATCACATGATAAGGGTGAAAATGTAGGTACTAAAACAAAGTTCATTTCATAACAATAACCTAACCCTAAACCTAAGGTTCGTGGGGTATTGTGGTCACGTGGCAGGGATGTGGTAAATGAAGGTAAATGAAGCACTACGTAAATTATGAGTTGCGCACGCAGCACTACCCTGTGTGAGCTACGCTGTGTGAGCTACCCTGTGTGAGCTACCCTGTGTGAGCTGCCCTGTGTGAGCTACCCTGTGTGAGCTGCCCTGTGTGAGCTACGCTGTGTGAGCTACGCTGTGTGAGCTACGCTGTGTGAGCTACCCTTTGTGAGCTGCCCTGTGTAAGCTACGCTGTGTGAGCTACCCTGTGGGAGCCTTCGTTCTGCAGCTATATACTCTTGGCAAAATGTGGGATAGGAGTACAGTCTGTGTCAGCTGCCCTCTTAAAACTGAGCAGTGATCTTTTCACAGCTGTTAATGGCAGGTCTTTTGAAGAACAGCTTTAAACCAGACGAGGACAGCTTCGAACCACAGCTACAGTGTTGCATTGTAGCAGGTGTTGGGAAGTTACTTTTAAAAAGTAATCTGTTACAGTTGCAAGTTACTTGAACAAAATTGTAACTACTTTAATTACAGTAACCTATTTGAAAAATATAAAATGATATCCGTTATCTGTCTGAAAAAGGAACCATTACAGTTACAAGTTACTGAAAAATGTAATCAGATTACAGTAATGCATTACTCCCCAACATTGTAGTGGATCTCTGCAGTGTGGGTCTGTCAAGTCTGGTGATTTGGGGAAAATGTATGATGCCTTTGGCACGATAAAGAACATATTGATCTAGCAGTTAAATCTTAATCGTGCCGATATGAGCCAGTACAAATATAATGGCAGCAAATAGCTGCCATAATGTTTGTATTGTTGTTATAGTGTTTATACATGGGCTGGATACATTATCAGAAACACATTAAGCACTCACTTTTGTGCACGATGGATCAGTTTCAGTCATGATGGGAAAGACAGCAGGGACTGGGGACTTTGAAAGGGACTGGGAGTGAGCTGGCGGCCCCGGACCAAGTGTCATTTTAAGGATTGCACAAACAGCTTTCTCACGCCTCGTGTTTCCCTGAAGGAATTAGGTGGTAGTCACGAATCACTTATCCCTGGCAGACATAGAATCAGCACCCTATTACTTATTTACAAGGTTATGGCAGGTTTTAGATTTTTTTTCTCCCAGCCCATTTACATACAAATAAAGCCCCCACATGCACACTTAAACATGGATTGTCCCATTGCACATTTAATAAAAAGAAAGAAAGCCTGTCATTCCAAAACATTTAACATGCTTCCAACTTGATCTGCTGTTCACAGCACAAGAGGATAAGTGCTCATGATAGGGTTGCCAATCTACAACAATAGCATTTTACACATATTCTAGCCAATAAAAATTACTTTCATGCTAATACAGATTATGGGTTTTTTATAAATGCCCTAATAAGTTGTATATAATATGAAAAAGCTACGGAAAAATAAATGTATATTTTCGTAATACTATAATATTGTTCCATTTATTTGGTTTTGGCATTGTCATGAAAAAAAACCAACCCTGATTAAATGTTGGTAAATGATCAAAGTTAAGTGCAATTATTGAAATATCCTTTTGTTTTTGTCTTATAAAATGGCTAAATAATGCAGCAGAGACACTGCTTCAGTTGTTTTTCTAAATCAACACAATTTGCTGGTGTGCGATGCATAAACTAATACAAAATACAATCTAAATAAAGAATCAGTGAACCTCACTCTTGCCTCTGTGTTTAATTACTGTAAGAAGCTGTTACTTTTTGGATAATGCGGTTAGACTTCAATTACATGCACTGCGCTAATGTTTCAAGATAGAGCTTGAGGCAGTTCTGCCTCTTCTTTCTGAATGATTTGCGCTTGCTAGGTTCATTTGTATTAAATAAAATTGTACACTGCAAAAAGACTCAGGATTAAAAATATATATAATTCTCTCCATATTGACTGCCCCCACTGCTGTAAACCATGTACCGCCCCAGGAGTACTGAAAGTCAATACAATAATAATATATTTATTTTGTACAGCACCTTTCATTAAAAGAAATCCCAAACCGCTTTACATAAAAAAAGACATAAAATACATAAAAAATACATTAATATACCGGTACATAAAACAATACAATAAAAACTATGCAGTGCAGTAAGCCTGTGTATAAAAATGGGTCTTGAGACACGATTAAACATAGACACAGGCTTTGAATCCCTGACAGACCTTGGAAGGGAGTTCCAGAGACAAGGGCCACAGAGCAAAAGGCACAATCTCCCGTAGTTCGTAATTTTGTTCTTGGTACAGAAAGGAGATCATTTTTAGCTGTGCTGGGGAATGTAGCAGCAAAGAAAATCCTTGATGTAAGATAGACCCAGGCAAGTCAAGGCCTTGAGAGGCCAGCAAGATCTTAAAGTCAATTCTATATTTAAGTGTAACCAGTTGAGGGACGCTAAAACTGGTGTTATGTTAAGTAACATAAACCATGCACTACCCTAGGAGTACTGAAAGTCAACATCAACCATGCACTGCTCCAGTACTGAAAGTCAACATAAACCATGCACTGCTCCAGTACTGAAAGTCAACATAAACCATGCACTGCTCCAGTACTGAAAGTCAATGGCCTCCATACCTGCTGTCCAGAGAATTGATCTTTTCTCCTGTTGAATCTGAGTAGCGGACCTTGCCAAGCCTCTGAATCCTGGATGACAAGAGTTCACCCTGACTGGTCTCCGCTTGGCCCGTCCAGTAGGGGTCGCTGTGGTGTAGTAAGACCAAGAAACTTCAGGTGATTATTATTTTATTATTTTCTCCCTAGCCCATGGAAGAGCATAGGCCCAGTAACGTTTGATTACAGTTTTTCCCAATTGTTTACACACGTTTGCTGAATCTTTGGCTCATTTTCCCAAAACTCTAAACACAAAACACAAAACCACAAACACAAAATGCAAAACTCTACAAATCTCTAGCAAAAGCAAACACTGCATTCAAAACTGTTTTTATCTCTTTCCAAAATGTTTTTTTGCATCCAAATGACACACACACGTGTCATATGAATAGATCTGTCTACCAACCAACAACACACTGATGTGCTCAACACAAAACACTACTATGAATATCCCATCAGTAGGTTTATGCCTTTTGCATTTTCAGTGTTACACTGTAGCCGGTTGTAAAAAATTGTCACAGTAATGTATACCTACTCAAATATATATAATTAAACACGCACAAATGCAATACATTAACAAAAACATTGTCATTTATTTCCAAAATGCAGTATTTTTGAACGCTTGTGTTTTGTATGTAACACTTTCCATACCCAACAGGAGAAAACCAGGAAAAACATTCAGTAAGATAAAGGGTTTTCTGTACAAAAATAAAAAATGAAAGTGGCTCATTCTTTCAAAACTCTCAACACAAAAAGACAAAAACACATGCAAAATGTAAGACAAAAGAAATTAGGCTGCATCCCGCCTCCTATTTTGGTCTGGCCACAGCACCTCATCTACATCACAACGATGTTCTCCCTGGCTAAACAGCGGGGAAAGAATCTTCTGGAGTGACGGATCCAGCCGCCGAAAGCCCCCACATCAACTTCACCACATGCATCCTCCATTGCCTGGAGAAGAGGCATGCATGGGAGGGGATGGCGGTCATACACCTTCCATCGCCATGCCGAAAAAAACTCTTCAATTGGGTTTAGGAATGGGGAATATGGTGGGAGGTATAGAACAATAAATTGTGGGTGGTCGATGAACCAGTTGCGGACCAGAGCAGCCCGGTGGAAACTCACGTTGTCCCAGATGACAACATACCTGGGCTGCTCTGGTCCACCCCTCTGCTCGGCTGGAATGAGGATGCCATGTAGTGTGTCCAGGAATGTGATGAGAAGAGCGGTGTTGTAGGGACCAAGGTTGGCATGGTGATGGAGGACGCCTTGCTGGCTAACGGCTGCGCACATGGGGATATTCCCTCCACGCTGTCCAGGGACATTCACAATGGCACGGTGGCCAATAATGTTCCGTCCCCGTCCCCTTCTTTTGGCTAGGTTGAAGCCAGCCTCATCAATGTAAATATAAACGTGCTGAATTGCAGCGGCATCCAGCTCCAAGACTCTCTGAAACAGACAACAAGACAATATGTGAAATAGACCTAGAGCAGTCAATTTGGTGAGGCACAATACACTGGATTACAGTACTGTATTGTGTCTATACAGTGCTGATATGATAGTAAATTCACAGTATAGTACTTACTTGCACATATTCATAGCGCTGTTCTTTAACCCTCTCTGAGTTTCGCTCAAATGGCACCCTGTAGACCTGTTTCATCCGGATTCGGTTGCGCAGTAATACACGGTCCAATGTAGACAAGCCCACCTGGTGAATGTTATTGAATATTGTGTTGTCTGCAATTATGTGGTTCTGGATTTCTCGTAGTCTAATGGTATTGTTTGCCACCACCATGTTCACAATAGCGGTCTCCTGTTCTGGTGGAACAGCCGGTGTCTTCCACCATGGCCTGGCCGTCTCTCAGTTCTGCAGAAGATCCACAAATATGATATGATTGGTTACAGTAAGCTAAAATAATCTATTTTCTTTCAATATGAAATGACATTAGTGTAACATTGGCCAACAATCACTGAGTAACATAGGCCTACTGATATGTCGGACTGCAGTATACTACAGTATACATACATAAAGAGCATAGTGTAGATGGTAGGTAACTTACCGGTTCTCATTTCTGAATGTACGGATGATAGATGCAACCGTGTAGAGGCTCAGGTTGGGCTGAACTCTCTGCCCAGCCTCCCTCATATTCAATCCATGGTTGAGCACATGGTCAACCAATGTGGCCCTGATCTCATCTGAGACAACTGTCCTTCCTCGTCCTCCTCTTCCTCCTCTTACTCTCACTCCTTGACCTCTAGCTCTTGCTTCACCATTGATTTCCATTTTCCTCCAAAACAGGAGAGCTCATCTGTGGCCTTTTCTACTGCTAAAGCTCTGATTTCTAAGTGAACAATTCAGCAACTAGTGTTTACACCTGTGAGGAGTGGGTGTTGCCAATTGGTGTATAGAGCGTGGCATTGTGATTGGCGTTGCTTTCCAAAGGGACTACAGAGATTTTAATTTTGAATGTTGTGCCTAATGTAGAGAACTGTGTGTAGTGTTTTGCAAAAAGTGTGATATAGAATTGGAAACTGAGTGTAAAGCAGGAATTGTGCTTGCAATTTTGCAGACTTGGTACATGAGTTACAGGTTTCGGTGATTGCGTTTCATGTTCCAATTTTAGTGTGTAAACAATTGGGAAAAACTGTAAGTTCTGTTGGAGATACAATACAATACAATACAATTCACATTCCTGTAGTGCTTTTCATCACAAGGATCTCAAAGCGCTTCACACACACACACACACACACACACACACACACACACACACACACACACACACACACACACACAAATAAATGCAAAATTTAGTAAAACAGAAATTAAGACACAACAAGGGGAGGCTGTGTGGTCCGGTGGTTAAAGAAAAGGGCTTGTAACTAGGAAGTCCCTGGTTCAAATCCGAGCTCACTCACTGTGTGAACTTGCACAAGTCACTTAACCTCCTTGTGCTCAGTCTTTCAGGTGCGACACTGTTGTAAGTGACTCTGCAGCTGATGCATAGTTCACACACCCTAGTCTCTGTAAGTCACCTTGGATAAAGGCGTCTGCTAAATAAATAACATTAGAAAAATAAAAACCCAGTATGTAAAAATAGAACAATTAAAAAGTGTAATAAATAAATACAA